>NC_081323.1:33282552-33435052 GCF_026419965.1 Kogia breviceps | reverse complement strand
ACATCCTCGGGGCAAGTTCCTGGCTGACCATCCATCCTGTGGAGTATCTAAGATGCTAGTTTTGGAGGCCCGTTCAGAGGAATATGCCGGGTGACGGGGCACATCCTGGGTTGTGTTTCTGGAGTCAAAAGTTCCCACTACTCTTGTTGGGTACTTTTAAAGTTCAGACTGGATCTTGAAAAAGAAATAGCAAGCTTAGGGCATCTCAGAAACGTTACCACAGCAAACCAAGGTTTCTCATCATCCAGTGGGGTACAAAGGTTTCTCATTATCCAGTGGAGAACCAATTTAAGCTTGTTCCTGAATCCGTGGAATGACACCACTACTGTTTCTGTCCACACTTATAAAGTTGTACCTGGAAACCAGCAGCTTCCCCGCTGCGGCGTCAGAGCCCAGCCCCGGGCACCTCAGAAGAACGTCATGCAGAGAAGTCAGGCCTCTGAGCACTTTTCCAGGTTTGAAGCAGACGGAACTGTGGCTGGACGAGGCTGGAAGCTCTAAATTGAGAGTCAGGCCTCTTTGATGGGGTTGTGATGCTGAGGCTACAGTCCCCAATTATTCAATCAAATGCTCACCCAGGTGTTGCTGTGAAAGTATTTTGTGGATGTAATTAAAACCCCTAATCAGTTGCGTTTAAATTAATTAAGGGAGGTTGTCTTGGATAATCTGGGTGGACCTGACTGAATCCTTTGGAAGGAAGGCCTTAGAAGTAGAGCTCAGATTTCGGAGCGAGGAAAGAGAGAGAGGAAATTCCATCTCTGAACAGCAACTTCTGGCCATGCCTGTAGGGGTCCCCCTTACGGGGGTCTTCCTTTCATTAATGCTGCCCTGTGGACCTCAGACCTGCTCAGACAGCCCACAAGTGCATGAGCATCCTCTTTGTGAGATGAGCAGAGTTCACTGAAACAACCCCGATGGCCAGGAAGCCTCAGCTTGCTCCTGTAGCGGGGACCCCGTGGGTCTGGGCTGTAAATTCTGCGCCTGGATGGAGCAGTGGAGGGAAAGAGTAGAAAGCGGAGAAGTGCGAGAAAGCAGGCTTCAGGGGCTGGGCCAGACCTGAGCCTGCTGAGGGCTCAAGGGAAAGAGGAGGAAGGACCCACAGACCCAGGTCCTGTTTGATAATGGGCCACACGTGTAGGATAAACTGGGGCCGTGCGAAGACTTTGCACTAAGGCCCTCAGTGCATATCCGCCCTCACCCCACACCTGCTTCGTTCTTTGTAAAACTAGGCCAACCGTGCCCGAGATCCCACGCAAACCTCTGGCTGAGACTCCCTTCCCCAGGCCTCTCTCTGCCAAACCACACCCTCCTCTCCCTTCGAAACCTGATTTCACGCTCCAGGGTGCCACGATCGTCCCCCAGGTTGCAGCCATCTGGCTGCCGTTTGCCATCTCCAGACTTCCTGGGAACCCAACTGTCTCCCTTCTTCCGTGTCCCACAGACACACGTGGGCATCTGTTGCATGTGGGATGTCTGCAGGCCTCTGGTTATAAACCTCCCCTTTGCTCTCCGCTCGGGCCTTTTACTAGAACAAGAAATAACAGCACCTCTTGGGGCCTGGAAGCAGCTCTCCACCCGTGGGGTTCGGGGCACCACCAGCAGTCTGTTCACGCTGGAGCAAAGAAGGCCGATCAACCGCGAACTTGGCTTTTCCTTTCCTCCCAAATACAGGAGGCCCAGGGATTTAGGCCAGAACAGTCACCAGCTTTAGTTGGGAATCACATTTGATGCCCGTCCACCAAATCTTGTTGGTCCCCCTCTGGGGATGCCCACTCTCTCTTTCCATCCCCACAGAGGCCTCCCAGCTAAGGTTCCTGTCCCCCACCATCCCCCTACTTTTCTCGCTTCTTCCACATCACACCCCCCCCCCACCAACCCCATCCATTTCCAGAAGCAGCCTGAGGGATCTTTTTAGAAAGTTCATCATCACTCCTCCAGCCCCCAAACACACACTGATTCAATTTAATCCCATTGAAGACGCCAGGCACTGACCGAGGGAAGCAGCAGTGAACTGAGAATGTCGTATTGTCCCCCCTGAACTCAGCACGTAGGAGGGAGTCAGACAGAGACATGAAGCTGCCCGACAGCTGTTCAGTGTCCTGTTTTCCCATGGAGTTGGGCACGAGGTCTGACCCCTCATGGGGAGCTTGTCTAACTCGGCCCCAGGAGCCTCAGCATTCAGCCCCTCCCCACGTAGCCACAGCACACAGGCCCCTGCTGGCCCCTAACACACCAGGATCATCTTCATCGGCCACTCCTGCACCCCGTGATGCCGCTGTCACTTTCCTGGTGAATTCCTTCTCCTGTTTCCAAGTAAGCTTTGATATCTGCCTCGGGGAGTCTCCCTGAAGAATTGTGAGGCTGGGAAGAAAGCCATCTGGATCCCTTTTCCTCTAAGAATCCCACTGACCTCATCTCGACCGATGGTGTTTTAGCCACAAGACGGTGGAAACACTTTAGACACTCGTAGGGGCTGGGGCTGGGGAGGGAGAGGAAGGAGGGAGCAGGAAGGGAGGGAGGTGTGGGGAAGGGAGGGCACTCTGGAGCCGGTGTGGGTGGTGAGCCAGCATCCCCACCACGGATTCCACTTCTATTGAGCACCTGCTGTAATGCTGGATACGCCACGGACTGGTCCCTGCCCTCTGCATGCCAATGGGCTAGTGGGAGGAGACAGATTTACAGACAAACCACACCACGTCCCCATCCCTGTCAGACCCTGGCCCTAGACTCACCAACTGGACTTGGAGGTTGCAGTTGCATTTTTGTTTTTCTCCCACAGGACTTTGTTAGCTGTCTCTGATACAAAGGAAGCAGAAACAGACATGGTATGGAATAGAGTCAGCACACTTCACTGACTGAATTACTGAATATGTATAAGGCATCACTTCTATGTGGTAAAACTCACTCTTTACCTTGCACAGCTTTATGAGTTTTGATAAACACATACAATTGTGAGACCACGCCCACAATCGTCCCCTCAACCCAAAACATCCCCCCAGCTGCCCCTCTGTGGCCGACCTCGCCCCCCATCTCACCTGAGCCCCTGGCAACCCCACATCTGCTTTCTTTCTCTGTAATTCTGCCTTTCCGAGATGTCATAGAAATGGAATCTTACAGTAATTATACTAAAAATTCATTGACTCAGTTCTACACTTGTTCCCCCCTCCCCCTTTTTTTCTGCCGCATTTTCTTGGATCATTTCTGCATCAAACAATGATATAACATCATCTTTAGAGAGACTACAAAGACGGGCTTTCCTTAGTGTCACAACTTGTTACTGGAAATGCCACCCCTGGTGGGCAGTGCTTCTTGCCCTAAAGCACCAGCTCTTTGATCTCCTGACACCAGCGCCCCAGGGCCTTGGCCTTGGTGGAGCTGGTCCAGCTCAGCTGGGTCCTTCTCCTCCCCTGCTCCCACCTCCCTACAGCTGCTGTGGGTGACAGTGCCTGTAGGACCACCAGGTATGAGGGGTGATGCCTAAGCGGGGACAGAGATCATCCGCCCCACCCTCATCCCATGAAAGGCTGGGCTGCTTCTTCCTCCCAGGAGAACCCAGGCACCTTGGAAGGAGCCTGTACATGTAAGAGGCTTAAGCCTAAACATCTTCAAAGTAAGTCTGTCTCTGCCTGTGAATTTCCCTTAGGATAGCAGATGCAAAGATGGCACATCGGGCCCTTTAGTCCTTGGGAGACCTCTTCCTGCTCCCAGGAAAGAAAAAGGACACAACGTAAATTAGGAGATTCTGAACTAGGGACTTTCGTTAAAAGGATGGTGGAAGAGAAAGACGAACCTAAGTGCCTGAACACAGTTTCTGAATTACCTGTATTTTGCCGTTTCCTCTTTGCACAGTGGATGATGGCTAGTTACAGAGATAGCTTAAAATATGTTTTATCTATTCAGACTTCCTCACTTTTAATTGAGTTCCCTTGCATTTGTAGGGATGGTTTGGGCTTGTCTCCACTGATAAGCTGGTGACAGCCTATTTCTCAAATGGCAGAGACTGTTACAACTCATGCTTCTGGCACCTTCGCAAGATGACTGCTTACCTTGTGTGATCAGATGTGTTCTCTACCACTTGTCAAAGCCCACACTGATAAGCTGATCGTCTGTCACTGATACCAGGAAATTTAACGGAAATAAATTAAATTCTTTGAGCTTCCTGGACAGCCTTCATTTTGAGAGGAAGACTTCCAGCCAGCCCACCAGTGTGGGCTGGCTGGAAGGGTGAGATAGGAAAGCAAGCAAGTATTAAATGTTCATTTCATTGCTTGAGGATCTTATCATGGTACTGAAATAAGTTTGAGCCCCAGAGCCAGAAGGCTTTTGGGCCAATCACAAGTTACTTCTCGTGATCCTGGAATCCCGAGCCAGGGCTTTTTCAGAACTCCTTTCCTACATGACTCCCCTGCTATCCAAGGTCACCCACTTCCTTCCCTCTGATCTACCTCTTGGACCTCCTGGCACAGGTGAGCAGAAAAGCTCCAATGGGAAGACAGCTCTTAGATGCCCTGGTTTAGCAGATACAGCCTCTGCCTTTTAGGAAAGTAGTCATTAGGCCGATCACACACTGGGAAAAACAAAACCAAGACTCCACCTCCCACGTCTTTGCTCACGGGATGTTAAATCTCTTTAGGAAATAGCTATTCCCAAGTCCTGAAGTTCAGAACAGCCAGAAAATCAGGCACTTCAGGTCTCTGAAAGTCCACGTCATGGCCAGGTACTGGGAATGTTATGGTTGATCTTGCCTCGCAAGGGGATAAACACAGAGATGTAACTTCTCAGGTGAGTAGCATTTCAGATCACTGGGGCAGGAAGGGATGAAGCTGCCCACTTTGAATGGAGGGTCCACGGGGAATAGAGCAGATTCCAACACAGATTAGTAAGGGCACCATTGCCAGCTCCAAAAAGACCACAAGAAACCACTGGGTTTACGCAACAGCATATAAAACTCCCTTGCCAGATGCTCTAGAAACTTCCTCATCTACACTTGCAGGGTCTACCCAGACTGTAGCTCTGCCTTACAGGATCATGGAATTAGATCATGGAATACTCCCAAAGTAATTTTCTTGGTCCCATAAGAACAGAGAAAAACCAACTCTTTTCGGCCCAGGAACGGGTGTCCTAGAATGTTTTGGCTCCTTGCCTTTTTAAAACAGTCTTTGAATAATTCTTTCCATTTCAAGAAAACTAGCCTGTAGCTAAGTCCGGATGAGGCAGGAGATTCTTGTGGTGTCATTTCCCACGTGATGAGTATTGCACTGAGCACGTACACGGCTGTGGCTGCTTCGAGAGAGGAGTGTCCAGTCTCTTGACCTCCGATAAAGGTGCGGAACAAATTTTACCTTTGCAGGTAAGCTCCTGGAGGGCAGAGGCCATGGAGATCAGCTCCCAGCAAGTGGCAGAGACAGCAACCCAGGGATGGGTGGTGTGGGAATTTGGGGGGGAAGGTTTCTAGATTGTTCTCCCAGAGTCAGCTGGTAGCCAATGAGTGTTAGGTCCAGGCTTCCAACTGGAGCAAGAACTCAGCGTACCAGTTAGCAAGCACGCACCTCCGGCTCCAAGCCCACAGGAGTTTGGACACCCAGCTGGACTTCCGACGGTCCGGGGAGATCACGCGTCTCAACAGTTGATGGGAAGCACGATCCCATTTGCAGAATCCTGGCCCACAGCTCTCAGGTGCCCCAAACCTGACGGCTGTCTCCCTCTGACATACTCCCTTAACGCTGCAGCTCCCTCCTCCCTTTTGGGCCACCTCTCCGCTCACACATCACCTGCTCAGGGAAACCTTGGAGCCCCCCCAGGCAAGGACTGTTTCTCTAGTACATCCTCCGCTGGCATCCCCTGCTCTGCCTTTGTAACATTTATCTCAATTTGCGGTCACGTAACTGCAACTCTTAGTCTGGCTCTGGGTGGCATGAGAGCCCCTGAGGGCAGGCCCTTGGCCACGCGGCTCACCCCTGTGCGGGGGGGCAGCTGGCGGGAACGGAGAAGGTGAAGCAGAAGAATTTGTGCTAACTAGGAGCCGGTGGAGCATGGGGCACTGGTGGGCAGGCCAGGCCCCTGAGGACCAGGAATGAGGAAGGCACAGCCAGCTCTGAGCACGCTCTGTGCCTCTCTCTCTCAGCCGGGTCCTCGACACAGCATGTGGCCAGTGGGGTCACGGAAAGTGCCAGAGTTTGGGCTGACCCCCCTCCTCCACCCTCCCACTGCAGGAAGAGAATGGAGAGGTGGCCATGACATGCATTTATACCAGTGGCTTCAAGTAGGGCAAGTGCCATCCATACCTTATGGACGGTCCCAGGCTCACCTCCCTCCTGCCTGTCCCCCACCTCCCAGCCCCCAAAGGGTACAGGGCTGCAGAGGAACTGGCACCCAGAGGCGGTTCACCCTGTGTGCTAATGAGGTGGGGACAGACAGTGGCCTGTGGAACTGCTTTTCTGATCAGTTGCACACATGGCAGCACATCCCACAAGAGAAAGCCCAGGGACCACTGACTCTTCAGCGGAGCCTCTGCTTCAGACCGTGAAGGGAGCGTGGCAGCTGCCCCTGTATCTGAAGGCATGGGAAATCCCTTATGACTGTAAACTTGACGTTCTCCATCCACTTACAGAGGATAAATAACCAGTATCCTAATATTACTCCGCAGGAGAAGGCCTGCGCCCTCTGTGAACTGACTTTTCTCATTACATTCCTTGAAATCAGGGCTCAAAACACCACAGGAGAAAAAAATCATATACGACAGCAAGTCACCCCCTCCTTGTCCACGGCTTCTCATTTGTTTGGAGGAAAAAAGCTAACAGAGTTTGGCATCAACCAAACTGCAAATATTCAAAAAGTTCTTAATCACCACAAATTGGTACTTATTCATTGTGACTCTTTTCTCTGAAGATGATCCGTGATGCTTTGAAAAAGCAGGTCCCTCCTTCCCTCCCTCCCTCCCTCCTTCTTCCTGCCTGGCAAGGAAGTGAAGAAAGAGCCACCCTCGGGCTGTTCTTTAGTGAGCAGCTCTCAGGCACAACTGGAAAGATACAGAAACTTCCGCAAATATTAACTGTGCATAAGGATTCCTGACACTTGGAGGAAAGTAACTCTGCTTTTGAGCAGTGAGGATATTTAACAATATTTTTCTTTTCTTTTTTTATTTCCAGATTTAAATTCTGGAGAATGGTTTCTCTTTCTGGTGACCTGACTTTATGGTACCCAAGAGCTCTGTGACGCTAACCCAACATAGGGCTCTCTACTGACGCATCTTCCTCCACACGTTTCAAATTTTGTACCAGTGCACCTTCCCATCTTCAGCGCTTAAAGAGAGATGGCTTGTGCATCTCTTTTGCAAACACATTCACTTGCCTCTCTCTGAATGGGGAAGAGTCTGCCTTTCCAGCAATGGAGAAGAGCAAAACCAAACTGATGAATCTCAAATTCCCACAGAAGAGTCAGTTTGGGGAGACATAACCCTTAGGAAAAAAGCCTCATTGTTTTCAAATACAGGGGTACCAAATGAGTATAGTTAAAGAAAGGACATTTTGAATTTAGTCATTCGGCAAGAGATACACAGGAGGGAGACCCTTCTAGAAGGGCACGGGGTAGCCTTAGGTGCCAGAGCTCTAGTTGTCTGTAATTCCACAATGAAAAGTGTGTGCGAACGCTATTTGCAGGGAACAAGGGTGAACTCACAACCCTGAACCCCTTCAGGTCAGTCAACTGCCTTTCTGTCCCTCCCACCATTTTACATGTAACTGGTTCTACTGGTTTCCCAAATAGAGAAGTCTTCTGAAGGTTATCAGCCTGGCCAATTCCAACACAACCCTGCGAACTCCCCGGTACCATCACAGGATCAATTTGAAATATGATGCCGTAGAAATTTACAGTAAGGAACTGGTAGATTTGTTGCAACTTGGAAATAACTCTGTATGTGCAAAATTTAAAATGTGAGCGTCACACAATCATTTTCTACCTACTATATTAGCATCAGAAAAGGCACTCGAAACCAAAG
The DNA here is from genome assembly GCF_026419965.1 of Kogia breviceps. NCBI lineage: Eukaryota > Metazoa > Chordata > Mammalia > Artiodactyla > Physeteridae > Kogia > Kogia breviceps. The sequence continues at coordinate 33,427,056 of NC_081323.1, read as the reverse complement.
GAAAAAGTCAATGGTCAGGTCCTCTTCTTGCCTGTGGAAAGAGCCCTGTCATAAAAGGAGGGCTATACAGGCTCAATGTGTCAAGAATGATTTCACCTTAGATGGTCTTTCTTTAATTAGTTTTTCCAAGACATAAATGACCTATCATCATTATGTAAATAAAATGGAAGCATTTGATTTTGCATGGAGTTATTTTACCTAAGTTTCCTTACTCCTTTCCAGGAACAAAGTCCAAACTGAACCACTGCTGCAGTGTGTGTAGGATATGGGAGGACAGGGTCTCCTGGGGCAGAAACGTTCAACTCTGGACTCATGAAACCTCCAGGCACCATTCTAAGCATTTGTAAAAAGAGAGTGAATGTAAAAACCTCTTTCCAACACAACCCTTGGGAAGCAGGGCGTCCCTGAATATTCTCTCTTGCATCAGGCTTGAATCGTTACCCGCGTTTTCTCTGAGGGCATACGGCTTGCCTGTGGTGGGTGCAAAGCGAGTAACAACCCGCCACATTACGATGCCACACTGCTCTCCATCTCCAAGAACAAGCTGGAGGAAACAGTGGGGCAGGCGTGGGACCACGTGCTGGCGGATGTGTCCGGGGGGAAAATCCCATCTGTAAAAGTTGAACCCAGAGCACCAACGCGGCCCAGCTCTGAGGCTGGGGACTGTATGCCCGCAGCAGCTACACCTCGAGTTCACGGATGCTCCAGGCTGTGAAAGCTTCTGGCTGCTTCTGTTCAGACTCGTGAAAGTTGCTGCCCAGAGCTCTGAGTGGGGAGCTGGGGGCCAGATTGAGCAGAACTAGCTCTTTCTGCAAACAAGTATAAAGAGGAGTGCCCCGGGGCCTGGGTACCCTGTTCATGAATCTTCAGAGCATCTCTACATTGTGGGCCAGGAATCTTCTAGATGTCCATCATTAAGGAGCCAGCGTGACTTGGTTACCCCCTACTCACATGCCTTGGTTAATTGCCGGGCTGAATTTGAATCTTTCTGGTTCAGAAACAGCGAGGTCTGGGTGGGAGCCAGGCTGAAGGGCGCACGACTACTTGTGAGCCTCGCAAGTTTGGGGCACATATTTCGGTGTGTAAGCAAGACCTAGGAGGACATGCTAAAGCTTCCTAAATAAAGAATTCCATTGAAGCTCTTTAGATTTGTCCAGCTGACTACAAAAGCACGTATAAATTGATGGCACCTCGCTCTGAACCGCCTTTAGTGGTCAGCTTGGCAATTCCTTTGTTATCTGATGCACTTGAAAGTTGTAAGATACATACCTGCTAATTTTCTTTTACTCCTTTGAATTCGTCCAAATTAAGGCAGTTTCAGTTTTGTCGGCCTGCCTCTGTCATCTGTCTTCCCTTCATCCCAGAAAGGGATGCCATTCCTTGTTTAGAGGAGATTTTTCACTGGCTTGCCAACGTTCCCTCCCGTTTTACTCAGATCGAGGTGCTGTTTTGAGTCTGATCAGAAGTTTTCGGTTCGCATCCACACACTGGTGACAGCCCTTCTGCCTGTCACTCTGGGCTGGGTCGGAACCGAGGGGTCACCCTGTGCAACAGTATCACTCTCAGATGGGGACTGGGGTTCAGAGAGGTGAAATGATGCCCGTGTGTTACAGCCGGATTTACCCAGAGCCGGCCAGCCCGTGAACCCCCAACTCAATGCTAAGCACCTCAGATGAGGATTGGAATCAAAGACTCTTCTGACTCCTGCGCTTCCTACAAACACACGGATATTTATTTTTGCCAAGTTGTTCTTGTGCCCTGTGTGATCCTAGTGAAACACCTGCCAGGAGCCTGGCCTCGGATACGGGTCCAAAAGGGCAGGAGACAGATTATCTGGTCAGTTGAAGAAAACCATTTCATTTACTCAGCAAACGAGGGACAATCTTCAGCGCTTTGACTCTTTTTACATAAATGACCTATGGTTAATTATCTCCCAGCTTTTATCCTTTAATCTCTAGGTTTAAATTCTCTAGTAGTAATTACCCCTAACCTCTCCCTGTAATCTCAACTGCACTCAAAAGCAAGTCTTCCTGCAGCAATTAAAAACAAAACAAAACAAAAAAACCCTCATTTTTTTTCACGCTAAACTATGATAACTAATTAGTACAATAATAATTTTCCCCCTTATCGAGATAATTGCATCTTTCAATATATTTTTCAGACTGGAGAGCTCGGTTGTGAAGGCATATTCTCGAAGGTTGAATGCAAGCATGTTTTCTTACCCATTCATTTGTGACTTCAATCATAACTATAAGGGCATCTTCTACTACAGGAATGCTAAATTACACATTATGTATGTTTCCAAGAACGTGAGATAAATTTTTAAACAGACCAGTAAGAATGATCATGTCACAAACTTAAACTGAGCTATAGGGTAGATTCCATAACTTCATTTAATATTGATAGCAGCTCAATTTAAATCTTGAAAAAACAAATACCTTTAATAAATTTGGTGTGAATGATTACATATTTTGATATAACTATCATACAGGAGTGTGTACATATATAAATCTATAGGTAGAATTATATACATTTCAATATATACCACATATATATTTTTTCTTCTCACATTTTTCTCTTTAGTAAAACAAAGCAGTTTTACTGTACATAGATGTGTGATGCTACATTAAGTCCTGAGTGATTTAAGGGATCGTTAATAAACTACAGTAAATTCTAGTCTTTCAGCTAAAGATCCAGTAGATTCAGTAACAAAAATGTGAACAGAATGTTTAAAAATATGCATTGTGAGGCGCTCGTTTTGTGCTTAGCGGAGAAAGCTTGAGAATGCACGGCCGCCATTTGGGAAAAACTTCTTGAATATTCAAGATTAAACAAATATCCTATTTGAATGGATTTATCGAAGTTGATGTCACCTACATCCAACGTGTCAAACATGGAAGACTCCAGTCATGACTGGACCGAAAATCCCTTTTGCAGAATATGAAATTCTGTGTAAACATCAGTGCTTAGGGATTATGTAAAAAGTTCAGACTCAAATGGGGAAAAAGCAAAATACAATGAAATAATGTAAAATCCTTTTCTTGGGAGCCAGCCACATGGAAGGAATATAAAAAAATAAGAGTGTATTTTGGTGAAAGAGGAAACCAGATGACAGTCATTAGGGAGGTGTGGTCAGCCACCCACCTCGGGAAGCCCCAGGCTGGCTCGGCCCCGGGGGCCCAGGGTGATGGAGCCATGGGGACAGATTCTGCACACAACAGGGAGAAGGCCACATTCACACGCGAGGGGCAGGGACAGCCGCCGTCAAGGTCACCGTCAGCCAGCCCAGCCCCCCAGCCCCGCGCTCCGCTCAGGCACTAGGAGGAAGCGGTGAGGGGTCCAGGCCCCTGGCTGGGGGGGCCGCTCGGACGAGAAGGCACTGCGTGGCATGGCCCCATCACCGGCCCTACCCCGTCCCGTGGCTGCTGTAGTCGAAGACGCCCTTCTTGAAGAACGGCGAGAACTCGCAGATGGTGTGTTTGGACAGTGTCAGCCCCACCTTGTCGATGTGCAGCGGGGACGTCGCTGACTGGAGCATCACGCTGAAAAAGTCCCTGAGGTACCTCTGGGGAAGAGACAAGAGGCAAAAACACGGTCAAGACACTGTGGGGCGGGGGGAGGGGGGAGGAACGTCCCGTGGGGCGTGGAGGAGCTGCCACTGTCGTTAGAAACAGCGCAGGGACCCTCCGCCGCCGCCTTTGCCCCATCAGACCCACCTGGGGAGCAGCCATGGTGCCCAGCGTGCAGGCGACACTTCCTGGCTCCTACGACACGGCTTGGACCTGTCTGCACACAACGCCCAGAGGAATGCTGGGCAGTGGTGGCCGGGCTTGGTGTCTGCGTTCCAGCAACATTGTTTCTAGTTAATAGTCATTTCCACCCCCGCCCAATCACTCATTAAAAGGCAACTGAGAGGAGAACAAAAAGGCTAGCGGTCTGCACGATGCTAAACGTGCATTTTTAAAGGACACAGGCCTTCTCTGCTTTGGATCCTTCTCATAAACCAAAGGAAAAGCAATACTGGGGACGAGAGGGTCCGTAGCAAGCACTGATATTTACAGACCCCTTTACAAATCCTATGATCACCAGTAAAAGGAAGTTGTTGCTAAGATTAATTGCTCTGAACCCCGTGTTCGCCCCTCTCCCCTGCACACGCCTGTCACAGCACTGGCCGCCTCTTCTGGCACCAAACATGCAAAGCACGTCTGAGACCAGGACCCAAGATGCTGGGGCTGAAATCAGACATGGGTGCCAGCAGGATGTGTTAAAGGAAAAGAGGACACAGAAATAGTTCACATATTTCAGGTCAGGGGGAAGTCGAATTCAGCTACCTGAACGAATTGCCAACCTCAAATTTGCCTCTGAAAGAAGACATTCTGCTTAAGGAAAATGTTAGCTACTTTGTTAAAAACAGTAACAAGGATTACTAATAATTAACATTTGTATAGCAATTTACAGATTCTAAAAATCTTCAAACTTCTAATTTTTTATGCTTTATGGATGTATAACTGATGCCCAATAACTGCATATCCTTCAAATGTACTCATCAACTGAGGAGCATTGACACACGTAGATGCCTGTGAAACCTTCACCAAAGCAAGGTGACAAACATTTGTACCACACCCAAAAGTTTCCTAAGTCACCTAATTTTACCTTATCTTCATAAGATAAAATACCTTCATACTCTTCATAAGCTATCTTCATAAGTTATCTTCATACTCTGCCTAGAATTAGCTCTTTTTATTACTGTAACACCCATTATCCGGGGAACAAGGCTAGTAACCGAGAGAGAAGACTTGAAAACAAGGGTTTTTAATTCAAACTCTGTTTCCTTTGTTCAATATTCCTAACTTCCTGGTCTCACGGTCATTGCTCAAGAAGGGCTCTTGAAATAGAGATCAGGTAGAGCTAAGAAGGTGCCAAAACCAATTTCTAGAAAATGAAGACCTTGCTCCAGTACTTATTTGCATCAGAGAAGCAAAAGGGAACCTGCCTTGATTTTTCTGTGGGGAAGGAAAGTTGAGAACACTGACCTCGAAGGACCCGAGGTCCAGCAAACACAGTTACTAGCAAATATCGACCACACTCGACCAGCGAACGCTCGCGATGAAATGCATGTGTGCAGCTAACTGTGCAAGATGGAGAGAGAGATGATCTGGCACAAGGAGGACGGGGAGCGCCCTCACTGCTGTGTGTGAGCTACACCCCTTCGTGGTGAGATGTGGGAAGAGAATCGTCATCTCAGCAGCTCCTGTGCAGCCTGTGTCCCCACGGCCACGCTCAAATGTGGACTAAAGCGCAAGACAAGCTTGCCTTCCCGATGAATTCTAACCGAATGGAAGGTGTTAAATCCGGCAACAGATGTTGCATCAACATCTGTCATGATTAGTTCATGAAGCAGGGGCCCTTTGAAGGGCCAGTAAAGCCTGAAGGGATAATGAAAAGAGAAGTGAAAATAAAAACTAGAAAAACAAGGCAAAGAGAACGTATTGGAGACCCCCTTCCCTTCCCTGACCAGGCAGCACCATAAAGAGAGAGCAGGGAAGTAGCTGCAGGTGATGGTTTTTCTTAAAATGAACGCATCAGTACACCTCAATGAAACCACCAGACGGAAGGATCTAATCCAAGTGATTTTAAGCATTACGGAAGAGCTTTTTCTTTGCAAGACAAATCTCCACTCAGCAGAACAGGGCAGCCTTGGCTCCCTTTACCTAGACCGTGACCTCAGGATGCTCTAAAGTGTATGAGGTGAGTCGTCTGTGTCCAGAGCCACAGGCTTGAGGTGGGCTGAGCAAATTCTTTCTGGTGAATGACAAACCCAAAGGGCTAGGGGTGGAGCTGGGGACACCAGACGGAACTAAATTTCCAGAAGGCTCCTGAGGTCACAGACAGCATCTCACTCTTCTCTCTAATTCCACGTCATCCTGGGCACACTGCCGAGCTGGGGAAAAGTGCTTACAAGCAACCTTGATGACTGATTTTGATGAGTTAATTTTTTAAAAAATTGAAGTGTACAAAGAGAAAACAGCAACCATCATGAATGTACAGCCTAATGACTTTTCAAAAAGTGAACACGCTGGCATGCTCAGCATCGGGATAAAAATATCACAACATTTTTGGAGCCCAGGCAGCCCTCTGCACACTCTTTCCTTTCAGGGTAACTGCCATCTTGGCTTCTGGCACCATCGATTAGTTTTGCCAGGTTTTGAACTTCATATTGATGGGGTCCCACAGGGTGCACTCTTCTGTATCTGGTTTCCACTGCTGAACATGATGTTTGTGAGATTCGTGCACCCGGCTGGGTGAGCTGTGGTCTGTTCGTTTCAACTGCTGCGTAATATTCCACGTGACCATGCCCACCACTGACTGGAACGGAGGGGTGTGCAGGGGTGATGAGTTCGATTCTTTTGTCTGCACTTCTTCAGTAATGAAATCTACTTCCATATAATGGTGTCGGGTGAGTCAAGTTTACTGCTATTCCTCCAATAAAGAAGTTTCCCCTTAGGGCTTCAGGCCTCGGTCCAAGACCAGACATTGTACTAGAAGGCTGCTACTGCATGCAGTCAATATACATTATAAATATATGTAAAATACATACTTAAATACACACATTTATATTAGTAATTTTTGTTGCCTGTGCCTCCAATGTTTTCCACAGCACCTGCGGCTGAAGGGAGAAAAGTAAAGTGCTTCCTGTCAAAGCTCTGCCTCTACTGTTGATCCACAGATACTCCCGCCCTCCCTGGTGTGTGAAAACAAGTCCAGAAGCCAAGCTGCCTCCCCAGGGCAGTTCACTTTATAGGAGAGCATTACAAAAACTCAAGGACATCGGGAATTTCAGTGGCTTATCAGGGTCAGAAGGGCAAAGCAGAAGAAGGATCTGTGAAATCCAATATCCAATTTGTTTCTTTCACATGGCATCTTCTCCATTAAAATCAGAAAGAAAAGCAGGCAAATTTAAATCTCTGTAGCCATCAGGGACCACACAAGGCCGGCAACCCTTGCCCGCCCTGGTAGTGGGGGGTCACACCTGAGTCTCTGCTCTGCAAACTACCCAAGGTCAGGGCCGCTGAGAAGGTTCGGCAACATTCCCAGCCCTGCCTCGGATACTTGGAGGACGAAAGTCAGAGGAAACCCAATCTTCTCTCAGGAAGATCGCAAACTGGGAAGTGGCAGAGCAAGAGGGGGTCTGGAGATGTCAGAGTGATCAATTGAGGGTAAGGAGGGGACTAGGAAATGGAGCACAAAGGCATGCAAGGGGCCGGCTGGAAGAGGGAGCGAGAGGATGGGACGGGATACAGCGGGGAAGAGAAGATGAAGGGAGAGAAGGAAAACAGCACGACTATGCTGGAGACGGAGGCCCGTGAGTTGTTTTCCAAGTTGGCAGAAAAGGTTTACGAATAACAGAGATATTAGACATCTATCTAGGTTTTTTACTTTTAGCCTCCTGGACCAGCACTATCAAATATAAGGTCTTTTCTTATCGATGCTTTCAGAAAATCAAGTGTAGGTGGCTAACCTTTAAGGCATACTTCAGTACTGACGCTGAATACCTTGACTTCATAAACTGTCCTTCTACAGGCTGTGGGCATGTTTCATTGTTTTTTTTTAAAAGGCAATCTACACAGGGGGGCAGTGAGCGGGCCGGGGGGAGGCAGAAGTCACCGGGAGAGATGGGCCCCCCGTGGGTCTGTTCCACACAAAATGTGAAACTGGCATGTGCTTTGTAAAATCCCCGCAGAACAAAAATGAAATCCTGCAGGGGACCGTGAGCTTTCAAAGGGGAGGCCATTCATCAAAGGCTTGCAATGTTCTAGGCACGCTGAGAGCTTTTAACGGTCTACCTCATTTAATTACCACAACAACTCTATGAGGTAGAGACTATTATTATCGCCATCTTCTCGATGCAAAAACTGAGGTCTGGTAGGCTTAAGTGACGTCCCAGAGGTCACAGAGCATGGAAGTGGGACAGTGAGGACTCACACCCACATCTCCCTGACTGCCCTTCCTCTGTTCCCCTTCCCAAACAGCATTCAGATTCCCTTCTGAAAAATACCTTCCCCTTCTTCGGGGATTGGTTACCTGGCTGACTTATGGCAGAGGATTGGTGATTTTTTTTCCCATTCACAGTCTGGGATGGGTACCTCATACCCAAACTGCTAATCAAGATACCACTTGGGGCCTGCTGGGACCAAAGGGTCCTCTGGGGCAAGCCTCTTCCAGACTGCAGAGCTGGTGCCATAGAGCATTTCAAGAGTTTACGTAAGACATTCAGGGCAGATGCAGAAGAGTTTCTGATCTGCCCATTCTGTCTGTGGTCTTTGTAAGGAAGTGGGCTTACAAAGTCCTTTTTTTACTGTTTGCCATAAAGTTAATTGACCGTCCCCTGGGGTGTTGGCAGGTACCCATCAGGAATCAGAGGAAGCCTTCCATCTACACCATATCCAACTCCTGGGGGTCCAGGCTGTTGCGGGATCAAGGCATCTGCCCAGGGCACTTCTCTTAGGAAGAGGTCAATCCTAAGAGGCTTTCAGATGGGTCAGTGCATCCCAGAGGTCCATTCCCACCCAAGCAGTCAGCTGGAAGCCTCCTGCCCCAAACCGAGATACACACAGGGGCCAATTTTTAAAATTCCAACACCATTTCAAAACACAACCACCAGGAGACGGCTTAAAGATGGCGGAAGAGTAAGACGCGGAGATCTCCTTCCTCCTCACAGAGACATCAGAAATACATCTACACGTGGAGCTTCTCCTGTAGAGCACCCACCGAACGCTGGCAGAGGACCTCGGACCTCCAAAAAGGCAAGAAACTCCCCACATATCTGGGTAGGGCAAAAGAAAAAAGAATAAACAGGGACAAAAGAATAGGGACGGGACCTACGCCAGTGGGAGGGAGCCGAGAAGGAGGAAAGACTCTCACACACTAGAGGCCCCTTCGCGGGCGGAGACTGCGGGCGCCGGAGGGGGAAGCTCCGGAGCCGCGGAGGACAGCTCAGGCACAGGGGTGCGGAGGGCAAAGCGGAGAGATTCCCGCAGAGGATCGGTGCCGACCGGCGCTCACCAGCCCGAGAGGGTTGTCTGCTCGCCCGCCGGGGCGGGCGGGGCCGGGAGCTGAGGCTCGGGCTTCAGTCGGATCCCGGGGAAAGGGCTGGAGTTGGCAGAGTGAAGACAGCTTGAAGGGGTTAGTGCGCCACGGCTGGCCGGGAGGGAGTTCGGGAGAAGTCTGGAGCTGCCGAAGAGGCAAGAGACCTTTTCCTCCCTCTTTGCTGCCTGGGCGCGAGGAGAGGGGATTAAGTGCGCTGCTTAAAGGAGCCCTAGAACCGGGCGCGGAGCTGCCGAAGAGACAAGAGACTTTTTCTTGCCTCTTTGCTTCCTCGGGTGTGAGGTGAGGGGATTAAGAGCACCGCGTAGAGGAGCTCCAGAAACGGGCGCGAGCCGCGGCTGTCGGCACGGACAGTAGAGACGGGTGTCGGACGCTAAGGTTGCTGCTGCCACCACCAAGAGGCCTGTGTGTGAGCACAGGTCACTCTCCACACCGGCCCTCCCGGGAGCCCGTGCAGTCCGCCACTGCCAGGGTCCCGGGATCCAGGGACAGCTTCCCCGGGAGAACGCACGGCGCGCCTTGGGCCTGTGCAGCGTCACGTCGGCCTCTGACGTCGCGGACTCGCCCCGCCCCCGTGCCACTCCCTCCCCCCAGCCTGAGTGAGCTGGAGCCCCCGAATCAACTGCTCCTTTAACATCGTCCTGTCTGAGAGAAGGGCAGTCGCCCTCGGACAACCTACACGCAGAGGCGGGACCAAGTCCAAAGCTGAACCCCAGGAGCTGTGCGAACAGAGAGGAGAGGGGGAGATCTCTCCCAACAGCCTCAGAAGCGGCGGATTAAAGCTCCACAATCAACTTGAAGTGCCCTGCATCTGTTGAAACCCTGAATAGACAACGAATCATCCCAAGTTGAGGAGGTGGACTTTGGGAGCAAGATATACTATTATTTTCCCCTTTTTTTTCTTTTTGTGGGTGTGTATGTGTGTGCTGCTGTGTGAGATTTTGTCTGTATAGCTTTGCTTGCACCATTTGTCCTAGGGTTAGACCGACCCATTTTTCTGTTTTTTGTTTGTTTGTTTGTTTGTTTTGTTTTGTTTTTTAAAAGGAAATTTTTCTTCTTAATAATTATTTTTTATTTTAATAACTATACTTTATACTACTCTGTCTTCTCCCTTTCTTTCTTCCTTTCTTCCCTCCTTCCCTCCTTTCTTCCTTCCTTCCCCCTTCTTTCCTCCCTTCCTCTCTTCCTTCCTCCCTTTCTTCCTCTGCACCTTCCGTCCTTGCTTTCTTGCTTCCTTCCTTCATTTCTTCCTTCCTTTCTTCCTTCCTTCCCTCCCTCCCTCCTTCCTTCCTTTTCTTTCCTCTCTATTTATTCTACCTTTTATTTTGAGCCGTGTGGATTAAAGGTTCTTGGTGCCCCAGCCAGGCACCAGGGCGGTGTCCCTGAGGTGGGAGAACCAACCTCAAGACACTAGTCCACAAGAGACCTCCGAGCTCCACGTAATATCAGACGGCGAAAATCTCCCAGAGACCTCCATCTCAACACCAAGACCCAGCTTCACTCAAGGACCAGCAAAGAACAGTGCTGGACACCCTATCCCCAACAAAGAGCAAGACAGGTCTACAGCCCCATCCATTAGCAGAGAGGCTGCCTAAAATCATAATAAGGTTACCAACATCCCCAAACACACCACCAGACGAGGACCTGCCCACCAGAAGGACAAGATCCAGCCTCATCCACCAGAACAGAGGCACTAGTTCCCCCAACCAGGGAATCTACTCAACCCACTGAACCAACCTTAGCCACTGGGGACAGCCACCAAAAACAACAGGAACTACGAACCTGCAGCGTGCAAAAAGGAAACCTCAAACACAGTAAGATAAGCGAAATGAGAAGACAGAAAAACACACAGCAGATGAAGGAGCAAGATAAAAACACACCAGACCTAACAGATGAAGAGGTAATAGCCAATCTACCTGAAAGAGAATTTAGAATAATGATGGTGAAGATGATGCAAAATCTTGGAAATAGAATAGACAATTTGCAAGAAACAGTTAACAAGGACCTAGAAGAAATAAAGAGGAAGCAAGCAACGATGAGCAACACAATAAATGAAATTAAAAATACTCTAGATGGGATCAATAGCAGAATAACTGAGGCAGAAGGACGGATAAGTGACCTGGAAGATAAAATAGTGGAAATAACTACTGCAGAGCAGAAGAAAGAAAAAAGAATGAAAAGAACTGAGGACAGTCTCAGAGACCTCTGGGACAACATTAAACGCACCAACATTCGAATTATAGGGGTCCCAGAAGAAGAAGAGAAAAAGAAAGGGACTGAGAAAATATTTGAAGAGATTATAGTTGAAAACTTCCCTAATATAGGAAAGGAAATAGTCAATCAAGTCCAGGAAGCACAGAGAGTTCCATACAGGATAAACCCAAAGAGAAACACGCCACGACACATAATAATCAAACTGTCAAAAATTAAATACAAAGAAAACATATTAAAAGCAGCAAGGGAAAAACAACAAATAACACACAAGGGAATCCCCATAAGATTAACATCTGATCTTTCAGCAGAAACTCTACAAGCCAGAAGGGAGTGGCAGGACATATTTAAAGTGATGAAGGAAAAAAACCTACAACCAAGATTACTCTACCCAGCAAGGATCTCATTCAGATTTGATGGAGAAATTAAAACCTTTACAGACAAGCAAAAACTGAGAGAGTTCAGCACCACCAAACCAGCTCTACAACAAATCCTAAAGGAACTTCTCTAGGCAAGAAACACAAGAGAAGGAAAAGACCTACAAGAACAACCCAAAACAAGTAAATGGTAATAGGAACATACATATCGATAATTACCTTAAATGTAAATGGATTAAATGCTCCCACCAAAAGACACAGACTGGCTGAATGGATACAAAAACAAGACCCATATATATGCTGTCTACAAGAGACCCACTTCAGACCTAGGGACACATACAGACTGAAAGTAAGGGGATGGAAAAAGATATTCCATGCAAATGGAAATCAGAAGAAAGCTGGAGTAGCAATTCTCATATCAGACAAAATAGACTTTAAAATAAAGACTATTACAAGAGACAAAGAAGGACACTACATAATGATCAAGGGATCGATCCATGAAGAAGATATAACAATTGTAAATATTTATGCACCCAACATAGGAGCACCTCAATACATAAGGCAAATACTAACAGCCTTAAAAGGGGAAATCGACAGCAACACAATTATAATGGGGGACTTTAACACCCCACTGTCACCAATGGACAGATCATCCAAAATGAAAATAAATAAGGAAACACAAGCTTTAAATGATACATTACACAAGATGGACTTAATTGATATTTATAGGACATTCCATCCAAAAACAACAGAATACACATTTTTCTCAAGTGCTCATGGAACATTCTCCAGGATTGATCATATATTGGGTCACAAATCTAGCCTTGGCAAATTTAAGAAAATTGAAATCGTATCAAGTATCTTTTCCGACCACAATGCTATGAGACTAAATATCAATTATAGGAAAAGATCTGTAAAAAATACAAACACATGGAGGCTAAACAATACACTACTTAATAACGAAGTGATCACTGAAGAAATCAAAGAGGAAATCAAAAAATACTTAGAAACAAATGACAATGGAGACACAACGACCCAAAACCTATGGGATACAGCAAAAGCAGTTCTAAGAGGCAAGTTTATAGCAATACAATCATACCTTAAGAAACAGGAAACATCTCGAATAAACAACCTAACTTTGCACTTAAAGCAATTAGAGAAAGAAGAACAAAAAACCCCCAAGTTTAGCAGAAGGAAAGAAATCATAAAGATCAGATCAGAAATAAATGAAAAAGAAGTGAAGGAAACAATAGCAAAGATCAATAAAACTAAAAGCTGGTTCTTTGAGAAGATAAATAAAATTGATAAACCATTAGCCAGACTCATCAAGAATAAAAGGGAGAAGACTCAAATCAATAGAATTAGAAATGAAAAAGGAGATATAACAACTGACACTGCAGAAATACAAAAGATTATTAGAGATTACTACAAGCAACTGTATGCCAATAAAATGGACAACCTGGAAGAAATGGACAAATTCTTAGAAATGCACAACCTGCCGAGACTGAACCAGGAAGAAATAGAAAATATGAACAGACCAATCACAAGCACTGAAATTGAAACTGTGATTAAAAATCTTCCAGCAAACAAAAGTCCAGGACCAGATGGCTTCACAGGCGAATTCTATCAAACATTTAGAGAAGAGCTAACACCTATCCTTCTCAAACTCTTCCAACAGATAGCAGAGGGAGGAACACTCCCAAACTCATTCTATGAGGCCAACATCACCCTGATACCAAAACCAGACAAAGACGTCACAAAGAAAGAAAACTACAGGCCAATATCACTGATGAACATAGATGCAAAAATCCTCAACAAAATATTAGCAAACAGAATCCAACAGCACATTAAAAGGATCATACACCATGATCAAGTGGGGTTTATCCCAGGAATGCAAGGATTCTTCAATATACGCAAATCAATCAATGTGATACACCATATCAACAAACTGAAGGAGAAAAACCATATGATCATCTCAATAGATGCAGAGAAAGCTTTTGACAAAATTCAACACTCATTTATGATAAAAACCTTGCAGAAAGTGGGCATAGAGGGAACTTTCCTCAACATAATAAAGGCCATATATGACAAACCCACAGCTAGCATCGTTCTCAATGGTGAAAAACTGAAACCATTTCCACTAAGATCAGGAACAAGACAAGGTTGCCCACTCTCACCACTCTTATTCAACATAGTTTTGGAAGTTCTAGCCACAGCAATCAGAGAAGAAAAAGAAATAAAAGGAATCCAAATAGGAAAAGAAGAAGTAAAGCTGTCACTGTTTGCAGATGACATGATACTATACATAGAGAATCCTAAGGATGCTACCAGAAAACTACTAGAGCTAATCAATGAATTTGGTAAAGTAGCAGGATACAAAATTAATGCACAGAAATCTCTGGCATTCTTATACACTAATGATGAAAAATCTGAGAGTGAAATTAAGAAAACGCTCCCATTTACCATTGCAACAAAAAGAATAAAATATCTAGGAATAAACCTACCTAAGGAGACAAAAGACTTGTATGCAGAAAACTATAAGACACTGATGAAAGAAATTAAAGATGATACAAATAGGTGGAGAAATATACCATGTTCTTGGATTGGAAGAATCAACATTGTGAAAATGACTATACTACCCAAAGCAATCTACCGATTCAATGCAATCCCTATCAAATTACCACTGGCATTTTTTACAGAACTAGAACAAAAAATTTCACAATTTGTATGGAAACACAAAAGACCCCGAATAGCCAAAGCAATCTTGAGAACGAGAAATGGAGCTGGAGGAATTAGGCTCCCTGACTTCAGACTCTACTACAAGGCTACAGTAATCAAGACAATATGGTACTGGCACAAAAACAGAAATATAGATCAATGGAACAGGATAGAGAGCCCAGAGATAAACCCACACACATATGGTCACCTTATCTTTGATAAAGGAGGGAAGGATACACAGTGGAGAAAAGACAGCCTCTTCAATAAGTGGTGCTGGGAAAACTGGACAGCTACATGTAAAAGTATGAAATTAGAACAATCCCTAACACCACACACAAAAATAAACTCAAAATGGGTTAAAGACCTAAATGTAAGGCCAGACACTATCAAACTCTTAGAGGAAAACATAGGCAGAACACTATACGACATAAATCACAGCAAGATCCTTTTTGACCCATCTCCTAGAGAAATGGAAATAAAAACACAAATAAACAAATGGGACCTAATGAAACTTAAAAGCTTTTGCACAGCAAAGGATACCATAAACAAGACCAAAAGACAACCCTCAGAATGGGAGAAAATATTTGCAAATGAAGCAACTGACAAAGGATTAATTTCCAAAATTTATAAGCAACTCATGCAGCTCAATAACAAAAAAACAAACAACCCAATCCAAAAATGGGCAGAAGAACTAAATAGACATTTCTCTAAAGAAGATATACAGATTGCTAACAAACACATGAAAGAATGCTCAACCTCATTAATCATTAGAGAAATGCAAATCAAAACTACAATGAGATATCATCTCACACCGGTCAGATTGGCCATCATCAAAAACTCTAGAAACAATAAATGCTGGAGAGGGTGTGGAGAAAAGGGAACCCTCTTGCACTGCTGGTGGGAATGTGAATTGATACAGCCGCTATGGAGAACAGTATGGAGGTTCCTTAAAAAACTACAAATAGAACTACCATACGACCCAGCAATCCCACTACTGGGAATATACCCTGAGAAAACTATAATTCAGAAGGACTCATGTACCAAAATGTTCATTGCAGCTCTATTTACAATAGCCAGGACATGGAAGCAACCTAAGTGTCCATCAACAGATGAATGGATAAAGAAGATGTGGCACATATATACAATGGAATATTACTCAGCCATAAAAAGAAATGAAACTGAGTTATTTATAATGAGGTGGATGGACCTGGAGTCTGTCATACAGAGTGAAGTAAGTCAGAAGGAGAAAAACAAATACCGTATGCTAACACATATATATGGACTCTAAGGGAAAAAAATGTCATGAAGAGGTTAGTGGTAGGACGGGAATAAAACACAGACTCACTCGAGCATGGACTTGAGGATATGGGGAGGGGGAGGGGTGGGCTGTGACGAAGTGGGGGAGTGGCAGGGACATATATACACTATCAAATGTAAATTAGATAGCTGGTGGGAAGCTGCTGCATAGCACAGGGAGATCACCTCTGTGCTGTGTGACCGCCTGGGGGGGTGGGATAGGGAGGGTGATGCAAGAGGGAGGAGATGTGGGAGCATGTGTGTATGTATAACTGATTTAGTTTGTTGTAGAGGGAAAACTAACACACTATTGTAAAACAATTATACTCCAATAAAGATGTTAAAAAAAAAATAAATAAAAATAAAAATTAAATTTAAAAAAAAAAAAAAAAAAAAAAAAAAAAAAAAAACACAACCACCAAACATTATTAATCTTTGAACCAAAATACAGGCTAATATGGTCTGTTGGCTGTGTTAATGAGTTCTGAAAGGCAAAACACACTCCCTACAGCAACACAGGGCAATTCAGCAAGAATTTAGTCAATTATTTTAGAGCTTTAGCCTGGTACTTCAATCAACACACTGCATTAAGGGAAAAAAATGAAAATATAATGTGTTGCTACACGCTACTTTAGACATTCTTGACGAAGGTCATAATATTAACAAGATTCACGTGTGACCTACTATATGAAAGTAAGGAAAAGTACTTGAGTTTCTGGAATAACCTGGGTAAAAGCTGGCCTTCCGGTAGCCTCTGCTGGGTTTTTCCTTTCAACTTGGTAACTTCTGGATAAAATGCTAGTCTGCTCATAGGGATGACCACGTGCTCTACAGCCCATCCAGGCAAAAACCTGGGAGCTCAGCAGGGCGTTAAACAGTGTGGCCCCTCCCATCTTGCAGCCATTCCCTTTCAAGTCTGGGATCTGGAAGGAAAGGAACGTTTGAGATCAGGGAAAGGAGGGAAGGTGTGTGGTACCCAAGCTCAGCGAAGGATGTGAGCAGGGAGCAAGGCCAGCGTGTGGAGGGCTCAGCCTGGGGAAAAGCAGGGCTTGAAGGAGATTATGACGGGCCTTGAACCTGGCTGTGGGTCTGCCGGTACTTGGTACTGATACAAAGTGCCTTTCCTGGCTCAGGAGCTCCTATGACCTCTGAGACACACTGAGGAAGAGGAAGACAGGTGTGTGGATCTTCTGTTTACAGATGAGAAGACTGAGATCTCAAGGGACTTAGCCAAGGTCGACGACTGCAAGAGGCTGACAAAATGACTGGCTCTTCAAATTGGGAGAAAGTCCTCGAAATTCTTGAGGAAAACACTTTAAGCCTGCAACGTAAGGTGTGAACGTAAATGTAAACGCAGCCCCACTCTCTGGGGCTGTTAACACCCCGCTCATGTAGGCTCTCAGAATCTACCTTGAATTTCAATCAACCACCACGTGCGCCCGTGTGGTGTGTGTGTGTGTGTGTGTGTGTGTGCGCGTGTGTGTGTGTGTTTGTGTGTATAAGAGATGGGAATGAGAATAGGGCCTCAGAAGCGTTTGAAAGACCTTATCTTTTTATCTTTTGGCTTCCTTCCTTCTATTTTAATTAGCAGGGGGATAAAGTCATGACCATTTTATGTTATTAAAAAGTTTCCAGGGCTTCCCTGGTGGCGAGGTGGTTGAGAGTCCACCTGCCGATGCAGGGGATACAGGTTCGTGCCCCAGTCCGGGAGGATCCCACGTGCCGTGGAGCGGCTGGGCCCGTGAGCCATGGCCGCTGAGCCTGCGCGTCCGGAGCCTGTGCTCTGCAACGGGAGAGGCCACAGCAGTGAGAGGCCCGTGTACAGAAAAAAAAAAAAAAAAAAGTTTCCGTTTTAATAGGGCTCATGGCTGTAACTGTAACCTACTACTTATTTCACCAGCAATATTTCACGCCAGCCATGTCATCCTAATGATTTTCCGGACATCTCACTGTTGTGGAGCTCTCTTCATTTTATACAATTTTAACATCAATCCATAATTTAATTTAAAGCTATTGAAATTATTAAAATCGAAATGTTCTTTAAAAATGTAATAGGGCTTGAGCCACCTTTCCACTGTGACATATGAACAGGGAAGACAGTTCAATGACATTCCTCATTTCCAGAAGTCATTAGCCATGGTGGCAGCTTAAAGACAACTCTCATTCCAATAAGACTTAAAGGTTTCATTTACCTTGCAGTACTTGGAGGCTTCATCATTGACTGGTGGGCTCTGAAGATGGATCCGGCCTGGATGGAGGCACACTGGGATATTTCTAGACCCCAGAGAGGTCTGGTCACCATTGGCCAAGTGTTATGAATTGACCCAGGCAGGTCGATACTATTCACCCCGTTGAGTCTTCCCAGTTCTAAGCTCCCATACGTTCTAGTCTGAACACTTCTCTCTGAATATTTAGGAATCCTAAAATTTGTCTCCACTGGATCAACTGGTGGAGATGCTGGGTTCCTTTCCCAACACGCCCCCAAATGTCCTCACACTCTGATACAATTGGGACAGTTTGATTCAGGCAGATCACTCATCCTCTGTGTGGTTACTGCACACCTGCTCCCCAGGAAGCAGCGTGCGGGTACCGGATGTCCAGCGCTGAATATGACAGGCACGGAGCCTGCCCTTCCAGGGTGCCTGGGCTGCCGGTACCACATCCTTGTGGTTCAGAGCCATTCTTACTGGTGCTGTGCTTCCATCGTCTAAACGCTGCTTGTCCTTTAAGGGCTGAATCACGGATTATTCTCTGTTGACGCCTCTCTTCAGACCCCATTCATGAATGCAACAAATATTTACTGAGAGCTTTCCTCCTGCCAGCACTGCTGTGGATTCAGTAATGGACAAGCCTCATTTCCGTCCTGAGTAACGCGAAGGCCTTTCAGGGAAGTGGGCAGGAAAAGCAGGAATTAAAATGTGGCTCCAAGAAAACAGGAATGAGATGCTTCTGGAGCACTAGGAAAGGCAGCCAGCCTCGTCCTGGGAATTGGTGACATTTATGCTAAGACCTGAGGGGTGGGAAAGAATCAAGCAGGGGAAGATGCTGAGGGAAGCCAGGAAGAGGGCAGAGCGTGTACAAAGCCTCATGGTGGGGAAGCAGAGCTTGGGGCATGGCCAGTGGTCCAGCAGCACTGGACTGTGCACTATTCAGCATGGGGGACACACTTCTGGAATGCTCTGCCCCCGAATCAGCTCTCAACCAGTTCTCAGACCGTCTCTGATCCATGGAGTCCTGCCAGGCCTTCTGGGTGGAGCCTGTGACTTGTTTTAACAAGAGAATGCACTGGAGGTAATGCCGAGAGTGAAAAGGTCACCTTGCAGGTTCCAGTGCCCCAGCTAAGCCCAGTCCTTAGTGGAGCTGTAGTCTGAATGCAGCCATACAAGTGGCCAGACCTGACCGAGACACTTGGAAAAGATGAACCACCCAGCGGTTGGTTCCACCACCCTGCCCACATTCCAGAACCACAGCATCATAAGCAATAAAGTGGTAGTTTCTTTAAGGCACTAAGTTTTGGGATAGTTTATTACTCAGTGATAGATTACCAAGATACACGTATTTGGGAACAAGGTAAGAGATAAGGGAATAAATGACATTAGTCAAAGCAGAATAAAGTTTCTCTGGTTTCTGATTTATGCTTCATGCCAACCTCTTCCAACCTTCTCTGTATTTCTAATAATAATTCTGTCTTTGCAGGTATTTCTTTTCTATCCTAGGTTTTAAAGTAAATACTTGGAATAAGTAATCATCATTTGAAATATGGCATTTATTTCTTGATATTATATAGAATTCTGAGTGCTCCCACTTAAAATTCATCAGGGTGAAAATGCTAGTCTGTGATTACAGAATCTGAACTATTCATTACAGCTATTCAGAGACTCTTCTTTATGAGTTTAATGACATAAGCATATTATATTGAATTATTATGGTACTGCATCAATTGGACTCATAAATTTAATATACTCAGTCTGGTTCACATATTCTAATAAAATCCAGCAAGCTTTAAACATTTTATAAGGGATGTGCATTTCAAGTCCATGTAATATTCAATCTTTACAGGTTGACGTCCTTGCTCGGGGTATTAAGCGGCTTCAACAATCCTGATGACCCGGCCTGGCCAACCAGCAAGGTCAGGGTGAAACCCCACAAAAGAACAGGCCACATCAGAAAGCCCAAGGTCTGCCTGGACTAAGAAGCTGGTTAAGCTTTCCTCCAGAGCACAAGTCACTAGCAGTCCCATCTTTTTGTCTCACAGAGGAGGAGAGAGGAGTTCAGTGTATGGTGTACCTGTGAGCTGGAAGTGACACCACTTGTCAGCTGTGAGGGGGTAGGAGGCAAAGAGCTTCCAGACTGGCTCACAGACCCCGCTGTCGACTTTGTTCGGTTAAAGCAAAATATGGGAGAATGCTGGGAGGAACCCAGTCCCCAGGGCTCACTCTGGTTCTTGGACTTTTGCTTACTGGATCTTTGTAAGAGATTGGTAACCGGCTAAACACAGATGCAGAGCAACTCAACACCCTCAGCATGGAGGGGAGGTTGGAAGACAGCCCTGGAGACACACCTCCGCCGCTGAGACCACATGGCTGCTGCAGTCCAACTCTGCTCTGCAAGCCAGCTCCTCGGGCACTCGGTCATTGTGCAGCCACCACACTGGGTGCGGGGACCTTACAGCACAGGGACAGAAAGTCCCCGAATGCCTCTGCACCTCTGCTTCCTCCCTGGACTATCTTTTAAGGCTCAGAATCTTAAATGAGTTGCTGTCTGTCAAGTGCTTCGGGCAGGGCCCAATTCACAGTGAGTATTTATTGAGTCATCGACACTATTATCTATACAGCTTTGTCCTCTGGGAGTTCATGGGCAAATATGTTAATTTTCTTCTCTTTTGGATGTTTAGAAACACATGGGCTTAAAAAGCATGAAGTAGTTAATGTTTTCCCCTTCAAAGGAAAGTAGAGGACAGCAAGAATCTGGAATGTTTTTTCCAAAGTCACCTCATAGCAGATACTGGCAGACCCTTTATTTCAAGAGTTACTTTAAAGGAAGGAAGATTTAACATGTTTTTCAAAATGGAGAATCATATTAAAAATTAAAAATCTAACTATAGCAGGTAAATTAACTATCCTCTGAAAGATCTTTTTCTTTTTTTTAAGTAAGTGCTTTACTGGGAATTTTACATTTCAATTTTATAATTTAACATAAAAAATGACCTTATTTATCCCATAAATGTTTGGAAATAGCAATGATGTTTATTTATTTATGTGTAAGAATTTACTTTTTTTAAAAAAATAAAGGTGTTCAAATAGTCCCTTGGAAACCTCTTGCCTACGGGTTATAGACAGAATTCAGCTTAAGCCTTGATGAAGGCTAAACTTCTGTCTGATTATATCATTCACTGGTTTTACTGTAAGCACAAAGCAAATCTGAGACACAAGTTCCTTAGCATCAATTTCAAAAATTAATCCTTTAAATATAGGAACATAAGAGGAAACTATTTCTAAGAGAATAATTCCCATTTCCATTTAAAATGTTATTAAATAAATGGTAAATTTTAGTTCTAGTGTAGTTTCAAATCCACTAGGTCTTCTTTAAAAAAACAAAAAGCATGACTCACCATTCATAAATCAGGATTAAGAGATTGAAGATACTCTGAAAATATGTCAAAAAGCTACAAATCATAGATAAAAATCCATACATTTCCCTTGTTGTAGATTCCAAGTATAAAAGACCTTCACCAGGAGTAGATTCTATGTCAAAAAAAAAAAAAAATCACTTTCCCTGCTCATCCACAAGAAGCAACTCCTTAGCCTTTAAAGTTTTATCATGAGATTGCATCAATTCAGTCACATGAAAGATCATTTTAAGATACATTTTGGATACTGAAATTCTGTAAAGTGCCATCTGGGGGGAAAACAAAAACAGAAACAAACCAAAAACCCTATTCTTTTTTTTTTTTTTTTTTCGGTACACGGGCCTCTCACTGCTGTGGCCTCTCCGGTTGTGGAGCACAGGCTCCGGACGCGCAGGCTCAGCGGCCATGGCTCACGGGCCCAGCCTCTCCGCAGCATGTGGGATCTTCCCGGACCGGGGCACGAACCCATGTCCCCTGCATCGGCAGGCGGACTCTCAACCACTGCGCCACCAGGGAAGCCCCCCAAAACCCTATTCTTTTCTTTGTTTCTAAGTTCATGATTCCTCCCAGCACTGTATAAACCTTCAAAGAGGTTCCTGACATTTGGAGGGTGACAGCTCCCAGTGACAAACATGACTGACAGACTTTCAAATGAGAATCTTGCTGTGTGGCACCTCCTGGCTACAACGCACTTAAAGAACCAGGTCCTAAAACACTTGAGAATCAAGAAGCGGTTGCACATGAATTACTGGCATCCTGAAGTCTCCCTTCTAGTGGAACCCAGGAGCTGGATGCAGTGCGATGCTTCGGGAACCCGAAATGACAATCTCGTCCCTTTCCACGGGCCATGCCTGTGGGTGAGCAGAAAGATCCTTCCCTTTTGAGTCTGACTTAAGGTCATCTGTGCATCGATGGCAAGTGCTCCTTGGCTGGCCTTGAACTTCAATCTCTGGCCTTGAGTAACACTGAGACCCTGAATTTAGGGTAAGAGGGTAAGCTCCGGAGACTCTGCGGGGGAAGACCCACTGCCCCTTTTTTGTTCTCTGGACCAGGGGCTCCTGATGATCCCTGTGGGACTATCTGCCTGGCAGGTTATTGTCCTGCCTCAGGAGTTACTCCTCAGGGTCCACACGGCCCTACGGCCCCAGGGAGAGCTGCGGTCACGCCCCAGGTGTGAAGAGGACCGTGGCCCCGAGTGGTAGGCCTGTGACCCTGCCCCACAGAGAGGATTAGCTGGGGATTTGGATTATCTGCACCAATGATCCCCTTCACAGGGGACAATGGCTGAGGCTGGACTAGGTCAGGGAAGGTGGAGGATGGGAGAAAAGCCAGATCAAAACTTCTCTAAATGGAACACCTCTGATTTTAAAAAAGGATAGATTTGTATTTTATATAGGGAAATGAAAATAAATCCCTTTACCAAACAGATATTATGTACAGAATTAAGCATCGAAGTTAAAAAATATAGACATTGAATCCGTGTACTTCCTGAAAGACACTCTCCATTAGATGACTGACACAAAGATGGCCATTAGGCAATTAGATCTTGACAAAGGCATGAGTTTTCTTTCCTTAGGACCTTAGCTTGTAGCAAAGTGTCATGGGTTTACAGTATCTTCTTTCTCTCAAACAAGGGATATTTACTTATTTACTATAGAGAACGACATCCATCAAATCAACTTATAATTCAAAGCCCAACTTTGGAAACGTTTCAAACTGTCCTGGACAGCTCTTAAAATATGAGAAGCTGTTGCAGGAGAGAAGTGAGGGGGTGCTGCCAACCAGGAGGATGATGACATGTGCTCTTCTGGACACTCGTGTCTGGCTGTGTGAAACGCCAAACCAACCCCAAGAGTTTGTAAGCATCAGTCTTTCAGTCGTCAAAACCTGTAACATCCATGACTGTTTTCAACTGCAGAGCTGGGCAAGTAGTGCGGTAAAAGTTAAAAAGTACTGACAAAATGTGGGTGGAAAGATCTTTCGGATCAAAAAGAAATCTCACCAGCGAGGGGATCCTGGAGAAAGTGATGGGGCCATTTAATCGAAGAATCGGTGGGCTAATGTGACATCTGCAGACTCAAGAAAACTGCCTTTCCAAGTAAGGAAGGTCAGTTTATAGGGACTGCGCTATTACCTGAATTATAGCCAGATTCTTGTAAATGAGAAACTTCAAATAAACAATTTTTGTGAACTGGAAGATAGCTCTATAAATGGGAAAGGAAAGGGGAATCGCAACAACATATACCAAGAAGCTTAAATACCCCAGACCGTGGAGATGGTGAGAGCAGACAGGGCCCCTCGCTGCCCACAGCATCACTGCAGAGCCTCAAGTACGAGCGTTATGACCCACCAGCTTCTGCTGCCAGCTGGTTAAAAAAATCCATTGAGCAAAAGGCGATGGCTTCATTTACTGCCATTTTCATCTTTGATTAGTAATTTTTTTCTTCTTGATTTCAATAACGGTTTCTTAATTTTACTTATAAATAATATGAGACAGGCGATCTCAATTAGAAAACAGACTACAGAAAGTTTTGGTTTTTTTCTGGTTGCCTGGAATGACTATTATGTATGTAAATGTAAACACATGGCAGTGAACTGCTGGGAATAAAAATAAGACTATCTAAAAATGGATGGGAGTTTTACAAGGGCAAACAATAAAGATAAAAAGTCGTATGGAATTGGAACAAACTGATGTTCTTCTCCATTTGTTCCCTCCAAATATTGTCTCAAAGGGCTGCAACAACGCTGCTTCATTACCACTATGAAATGTATGTGGAGTGTATAGAAGGGAAAAGGATTGTCAAGGGAAAAAAATAGCTGGTGGAATTCAGAAATAAAGATGCAGTTTACGAAGGCAACAAAGGAGGGTGTGGAGGTTGGCTGGCACAGGCCTCGATGAGCACCTTTTATCTAAGAAAAGCACGACTTACCTAGAAGACAAATCTGAATGAATGGCGTGAAGGGAACTGAAGCATCTTCAGGAAAGCCTAATGCCAACTGGGAGGGCCTTTATAGGAGAGAAAAGATAATTCCCCAATGTAGATATAAACAGTGAGCAGAAAACTTGGTGGAGACAGGACAGAGACAGCAGTTCTCAAACAGAAGCGCAGGAAGAATTCTGATCGTGTCTTTTGGGCTGCTGAAGAGGAGCCACGCTGACCTCAATGGAAATAAACAAAATTGACTATTTCTGGAAGCAAGAAGCTAGGCCTTCAGCTTTATAGCAACACTAGAAGATACAAAAGTAACCAGTGGAATGTTAAAGCAAGGGAAGGCAGGGTGAGGTGGGACATGCTACACAATGCTTCTCAAACAATCTGCAGGGAAGGACTAGTTAAGGAGGGAGAAATGGAAAGCAGAGGAGAGGAAAATGAGAGGGGGACCAGGCCAGGAGGCTCAGCACAGGCAAATGGGATTCCAGAAAGAAATGGAAAAACCTTAAAAGAGGAAATGATCACAAAAATCTCCCAGAGATGAAGGATGTGTGAGAGAGAGTCCATGCAGATAGAAGCCTGCAGAAGGAAGGGCGAGATCACCAAGCAGAAGAACCGTGAGCGCTCTGAACGCTGGGGACAGAGGGAGGGAGAGAGACAGGATCATGTCGCATCCAAAGGATCAGGAATCAAAATGGCTTCGAACCGCTTGACAGCAGCACTGGAATCAGAAAACAAAGAAGCAACCCCTCTGAACGACAGAACGAAATGGTTTCCAACTACTATATTCTATCCAGCCAGGGGGCGGGTGAAGAAAGACCTCATCAGACGTGTCTCTAGAAATGTACCTCCTACATGTCCTTTCTTATTTAGGAAACTACTAGGGACGTGCTCCATCAAAATGAGGGAGTAAGTCAAGAAAGAGGAAAACACGGAGCACAGGAAGCAGGGGAAACACCTGGAGAGACATCAAAGGAGGAGAAGGGAGGTCAGGGTGGATGTGACCCAGGCTTACTCCAACACATCGGTAGCTGATTTAAAACAAAGTTTAAAAAACCACACACACACACACACACACACACACACACACACACACACACACACACACACGAAAGAGCAATAGGTTCTCTCTCTCTCTCTCTCTCTTACACACATACACACACATAGCAAAGTGGTCAGGAAGGATATACACCCAACCCATAAGAGTAGTTTGAGATCCTCTGAGAGCAGGAACTGGGGTCACTTATTTGGGGGTGATGTTGGACACAGAAGCAAAGGGGTGGGAAAGCAAGAGAGAGAGAAAACAAGAAAAGCCAATGCGGGGGGGGGGGGGTGCTGCCGAGCAGGTCACCACTGTGCATGACTGGGCCAGTCCTGCTGGGGACTCTGAGAAACATGGAGACTGTGCTTCGCATCGTCCCCGGAAAGGAGGGGAGGCCGGCTGGTTCACCCACAGACTTGCAACCCTCCCTGTGTTCCCTCCAGAGCCTCACCTCCCTCCGGCCCCGGACTGGCACTGGCTTTGGAGGAGGCCGATGGGGGAAGAGCTGAGAGACCCCAAGGGATGCCACCAGCACAGGCTGGAACTGCCAGGCTGCGGCCAGTGTCACAGGGGGTCAGGGGCCAGGGAACAGCAGACGGCATGTATCAGCTGTGGGACGGGCCTGGGGCTGGCGGTGATGGAGGGGACCCTGGCCGTGGCTGTAAGGAGGGGGCCCAGCTCAGCGGCCCAGGCTACCCACGCTGGGAGCCAGGGATGCGGAGTCCGTCTCTGCTCTCGGCTCAGCTGCTTTTCCTCCCAAGCGCTCTCACTGTTGTCTTTAGCGTATGGCTTTCTGATGAGGACTTTTTGATTACGCAGCAAACGTACTCATTATTTTCCTAAGGCTCAACAGGCATTTTTAAAAGACTTAAAATACAAGTTTTATTGCAACCTTAGATGATAACTCAGGCGAATGTGGCTCTCGCACTGGGCCTAAGTGAATCTATCATCAAATGACTGCAAAGCACTCAGAAGACAGAGAGGCGCCTGTGAGCTCTCCACCCCCCACCACGGTCTCAGCTGACACCCACCAAGCGGGACTGTAGCATCTCGGCAGGAGAAGCCGGGACAGCTGCCAGGGCAGAACACCGGGCCTGGGCTGCTCTGCAGTCACTTCCAGGAGCTCCTGTGCCTTCTGTTTTTACAAGAGTGGATTCTTATTTTACTCTCTTACATAACTCTATCTATAGAATTATATCTATACACAATATTGAATTATATCTAAAACTGACATCTCTACACACTTATTACTTATACAGTTATCACCTACGTTCATATTCACCTATATAACTATACTTATAACTGCCTATAATTATATCCACATAATATCTATAGTTAAATCTATATACTGTCTTATCAGATCATTCTTTACCCTATTTGTAATTAATAATTTATCACTGCATGTCTCCTCCTCACGTGACAACTAACAAGATTGTGATGCATCTACAACAACAATCAGGGGCCCTAAAGGACAATCTGCTTCCCAGGAAGGGGCTAGAACTGACGGGGACACCCCTTTATCTACACCCAGGACAAAGTATGCACTGGGGGACAAGAAAAAGTAGCAGCTTCTGGCAGCAACGAGCAAGTCTAACTGAACAAACACGAACACTGCTAGAAATTATTGATATAAACATGACGCTATCGTACCCATGACTCAAAAGAGTCACTAATTCCAAAACAATTTTAGTAACTTGGCGTCACCGGAAGGAGGCAGGTGCTCCTTCCACCATCCATCACGGCTGTTCCTTCCCTCCACTTCTAGCTGTGTTTCCATCTGACACTCCCCCTGGGGCCCAGGAGCTAATTAAGTGCTTTGGTTTAGAAGACCCTTCCTCCCCACGCCTGCTGTGCCACAGCATGAATGTGGGACGGCAGGGGCAGCAGACGGAGAAAAGCTGAAACAGCATCTCGGGATGCAGGGTTAACAGCGAGGTCACAGCAGGAACTTGGAGCTCACACCTGTGTCCGAGCAAGGCGGGCCAAGCTCCCTCCAGGTACGGGCGACAGAGGAGGGAGCCCAGGCCGCCTGCCCCATGCATCCATGCCACTCGCGATGCCTGCTTCTGTTTCAGAGGCAGGGACACATTTAATAAAAGAAAACAAATAGCGATGCCTCGCTGTATCCGGGAGGAGAGCAGGAACCATCCTCCAGCTGTGGTTTAACTCTGCAATAGTCAAGCTTCGTTTCATTTTGCTTTTAAAAGTAACCCCAGGAAGTGAAAAATGTTCTATACTGAACTCCACAGCGGAACACGCCCAGCCCTTAAGCTTGCTGTATTGAGCTGTGATGCGTTCCTTCCATCTGACGCTACTTCCATAAGGAGGAAAGAGCTGGAGAATCTCTGTTGTATTTGTCAAGCCCCCAAACACCTTGTACGCAAACATGGGTGCCGGGAAGATGGCAGATGTTACTGATTTAATGGGGACTGCACATGAGGTGGGACACTGTAACTGGGACTGATATTAGAATATCAAAAGCCTCAAAAATGGAAAAATTACCACTGCAGCTGTATCTGGGGTCAACGGAAATGGCCTCTGTCGTGGTTAATTTTATGTGTTGACTGGGCTGGGCCATGAGGCGCCCAGATATTTGGTCAAACGTCATTCCGGTGTGTCTGTAAAGGCTGTTTCTGGAGAGAGTAACATTTGAGTCAACAGATTGAATGGAGCACACTGTCCTCCCTCATGTGGGTGGGCCTCATCCACTCGGCTGAGCAAAAAGGCAGATGCTCTCCGAGTAAAAGGAACTCCTGCCTGACTGTGCTGAGCTGGGACAGCAGTCCTTCCTGTCTTGGGGTTTAAGTGGAAACGTCAACTTGCAGAATGGAACTCACATCACCGGCTCTCCTGGTTCTCAGGCCTTTGGGCTCGGACTGGACCCACACCACTGCTCTCCCCGATCTCCGCCTGCCGACTATACATCTTGGGACTTCTCAGCCTCCATAACTGCATAAGCCAATTCCTTATAGCCAATCTCTTCCCACGTACACATCCTGTTGGTTCTGTTTCTCTGGAGAATCCTGACTAATACAGCTACCAAACCCTAAGTTAGTGAAGTGGTAAAAAAAAAAAAAAAAAAAAAGCACTATTTCAGTACCATGAGTTCTGTGTAGAAATGCAGAATTCACAGATGTATTTAATACTAAATCTCACCGTCTTGTTAAGATTAATGTCGAGGGTCTTGGGCATACATGCTCATTTCATCACTGCCCTCAGCTCTCATTCAACTAAGCGGCAAGTCATGCTGACTCTAGCTCCTGTGTATCTCTCTAATCCTTCCACTTTCCTCCACCCCAACTGCCATCACATCCTCCTTCAGGCCACAGTCATGTCTTATCTGGAGACAGTAATAGCCTGGCCATTGCTCTTCCTGCTTCCACCTCCCCTGCTCCTGCCATTCTCTCCACGGTAGTGAAATCTCATCCCTCCACTCCTCTGCTTAAAGCACTCCATGGGCCCCTCCCTGTCCTGTGGTTCAGGTCCAAAGTCATGCAGACGGCTTTAGGGTCTGGCTTTTCCTTCCCTGTCTACGCCCACACCAGTCTCATCTTTCCCCAGCAGACTCCTGGATCCCACCCTAGTCTTGCTGAATCAGAATATACTAGAACAAGGTCTGAGAATTTGTATTTTTCAAAAAAGCTCCTTGAGATAATTTCAAAGATTGGCCAGACAGGCTTGGGAACCACTGTTTTGGGAGTCACGTCCTCTGATAACCACGGAGGTGGGTACATGACTATCTGCGTAGTTCCATGATGAGTCGTCTCTGCTCCAACAGGACCGTGGGCTCCTTGAAGACAGGAAGCATTTGAGTGACACATGCAGAACAGGCTCAGTCTGGCACGGGAAGTGGTCCTGAGTGTGGCCAGTGACTGCCAGAGTCACTGGATTGTTTTGATACAGACAGCAAAGACCATCAGAGGGAGACCACCAGATGCCACGTGCTTCCTCTAAGATGTGAGAGGACAGCACCACCGCCTCTACTGTGTTCCTGCCCCAGAAAATCAGACCTGAACTCAATCAAGCCACTCAATCTAACGACTGGTTTTCAGAAAACGCAGGATTAGAGGCGCACAGTGAATGGCACCATGGGATGCAATTAGCAAAACCTCAAATGTGAGAATTCACTGGATACATGACATGGTTTCATCAACAAACAGATGGTGAGAAAAAAAGAGGGAAGGGAAACCTATAGATTATAAGACACTTTAGAGACACATCAACCAATACTATGTGTGGATATAAAGTGGGTCTTGATTCAAGTACATCTATTAAAAAGAAATGAGAAAATTGGTGTGGCCTGAACACTGACCGGGTATTTGTTTATATAAGAGATTAGTTAACTTCTGGTGTGTGTACGTGATGACAATGGCACTGTGGTTATGTTTAAAAAAAATCCAACAATAAAAAGTGACCATATGTTGGTGGGAATGTAAACTGGTACAGCCACTATGGAGAACAGTATGGAGGTTCCTTAAAAAACTAAAAACAGAACTACCGTATGACCCAGCAATCCCACTCCTGGGCATATATCTGGAGAAAACCATAATTCGAAAGGATGCATGCACCCCAATGTTCACTGCAGCACTATTTACAATAGCCAGGACATGGAAGCAACCTAAATGTCCGTCAACAGAGGAATGGATAAAGAAGGTATGGTACATATATGCAATGGAATATTACTCAGCCATGAAAAGGAACAAAATAACGCCATTTGCAGTGACATGGATGCACCTAGAGATTGTCATACAGAGTGAAGTAAGTCAGAAAGAGAAAGACAGACATTATATAATATCGTTTATATGTGGAATCTAGAAAAATGGTACAGATGAACTTGCAAAGCAGAAATAGAGTCACAGATGTAGAAAACAAACTTACAGTTACCAAGGGGGGAAAGCGGGGTGGTGGGATGAATTGGGAGATTGGGATTGACATATACACATGACTATATATAAAACAGACAACTAATGAGAACCTACTTGTATAGCACAGGGAACTCTACTCAATGCTCTGTGGTGACCTAAATGGGAAAGAAATCTGAAAAAGAATGGATATATGTATATGTATAACTGATTCATTTTGCTGTACAACAGTAACTAACATTGTAAAGCAACTATACTCCAAAAAAAATTAATTAAAAAAATAAAAAATAGAGTCTTGCTTTTTAAGAGATATATCCTAAAATATTTATGGATAAAATATGATATCTGGCATTTGTTTTAAAATAATCCTGTGAATGTGTATGTGTGTGTGTGTGTCTAGTGACTAGAGGTAGAAATGAAACAAAACTGGTCACATTCTGACAATGATGAAGCTGGGTGATGTGAGAGGGTACATTGGGTTTATTACATTATTATTTCTGGTTTTGTAATATACACTGTCATGAAAAATAAAGTTTAAAAAATGTGTAAGTCATTAATTTCTATATGGTGATATCTTAAAGTTCCTCTAATACAATGAAAGCTGGAGATGGTTGTATAACCCTTTGCAGAGCAGAAATTTGCTAATATAATAGGAGTGCATTCTTTGATTCTAAGAATTCTTTGAAACACCTGCTGTTAACAAACCTGACACTGTTAAGTAAAGGCAATTTCTCTTTTAAGCCAGAATGGGTTGTAAAGGATTGTCAGAGAAGATCCCTCTGCACAAAGGAGAACTGGAGCCATGTCCTGAAATGAAGGTGTTCTTCTCTTTTCCATGGAAATTCTAATCTTATTTTGATGCTAAAACAATATACTCAAGTCCTTTGGCTTCTTCACACTAACTCGACAGAAGATCATCTCAACTTTTCTGCCTGACAGAACGAGGGGGAATTTGGTTTTAGAACAGTAGAAAGTGGTAGAAAGTACAGAGAGAAAGGGGCGGAGGAAGAGGCAACCCATATTGAGATTTCATAAGTGACCCTTGAAGAAAAAAATCTTTACAAATCATACCGACGGTGTAATTAAACGTAGCAACAGGTCACTTAGAATATCCTAAGTGATACTACAAGACACATGAACATGAAGGTCCTCTGAACCAAGCATCAGTGTGAAAAAGTATTTGTAGTAATACATGAAAATTATAGGGGAAGAGGATCTTTACAACTGTTTGTCAATTACATCAGTATTCCACCTGGCCTCTCACCTATTTTATGGTTATGCGTGATTACAAGAGATTTCCTTCCTGTTTTCCATGTTCAAATGTTTTAATTTACAAAGGTGGTCTGCTGGGTGGGCACCTCATTAATTTGCAAACTCTGAAAATCACTGATTCATAAAGACAGACATCTACCTTGAGTTTGGAAAGAACAAGTGAATTAAAATGGTGCTTGGTAAAGATAGATAAAACAGTGACTTTCAAATTTCAGAGTAATGAGTGAGTCACTCTTAATGAAATATACATTATTATACGCTCAGCAGTGGAGAAAATATGTATGAAATATATAATTTGTTTTGATGATGACTACCTTCCTTCTAATAATAATTAAACCTCATACTCTTAAGAAAAATGTATACTAGTACCAAGTCGACTCACCCATCCATCCATCCGTCCATCCATCTTTCTTCCCTCCTTTGTTTAGCAAAGCAATTAAGGGACAATAGAAAAATAAGAGGATGGAGGGAGGACAGAGTGAAAGAAAAATGAAGATAGAAAAGGAGGAAATGAAGGAGATTATAAATGCATGATGACTGCATTTATAAAAAATTTATAGGATTCTTAAACTTTATTTTCAAGAGCAGTTACAGGCTGACAGAAAAATGGAGAGGAAGGTAGAAAGATTTCTCATGTCCACCCTTATCCTCACATACACACAGTCACTATTAAATTCCCACACCAGAAGGTTCCATTTGTTATAATCAGTATCCTACAAAGACATCATTATCACCCAAAGTCCACAGTTCACATTAGGGTTCACTCTTGCTCATTCTATGGGCTTTGACAAATGTGTAATGACATGTACCCACCATGACCATATCATACAGAGCAGTTTCATTGCCCTAAAAATCCTCTGTGCTCCACCTACTCATTCCTCCCCACCACTAACCCCTGATCCTTTGAACTGCGTCCTTAGTTTTGGCTTTTCCGGAATGTCACATAGTTAGAATCATACAGTATGTAGTCTTTTCAGATTGGCTTTTCTGAGTTTTATTTATTTAAGTTTCCTCCATTTCTCTTCACATGTTGATAGCTCATTTCTTTCTTTCTTTCTTTTTTTTTTTTTTTTTTTGGTGGTAGCGGGCCTCTCACTGTTGTGGCCTCTCCTGTTGCGGAGCACAGGCTCCGGACGCGCAGGCTCAGCAGCCACGGCTCACGGGCCCAGCCGCTCTGCAGCATGTGGGATCTTCCCGGACCGGGGCACGAACCCGTGTCCCCTGCACTGGCAGGCGGACTCTCAATCACTGCGCCACCAGGGAAGCCTAGCTCATTTCTTTTTAATGTTGAGTAGTATTTCACTGTCTGGATGTACCACAGTTTATTTATCTAGTCACCTACTGAAGGACATCTTGATTGCTTCCAAGTTTTAGCAATTATGGATAAAGCTGCTATAAACATTCATGTGTAGGTTTTTGTGTGAACATATGTTTTCAACTCATTCAAGTAAATAGCAAGGAGTGCAACTGCCAAATTGTATGGTAAGAGTGTGTTTAGTTTTATAAGAAACTTCCAAACTGTCTCCAAAAGTGGCTGTATCATTATGCATTCCCACCACCAATGAAGGAGAGTTCCCATTGCTCCACATCCTCACTAGCACCTGATGTCCATGGTGTTCTGGATTTTGGCCATTCTAACAGGTGTACAGAGATATCTCATTGTTATTTTAATCTGCAGTTCCCAATTGACATGTGATGTTGATTAACATCCTCTTATATGGTTATTTGCCATGGGTATATTTTCTTTGAGGAAATGTCTGTTCAGGTCTTCTATTTTTTTAAATTGGGTTTTTCATTTTCTTATTGTTGAGTTTTCAAAGTTCAAAGTACATTTTGGATAACAGTCCTTTATCAGATGTATCTTTTGCATATATTTTTTCCCAGTATGAGGCTGGTATTCTCATTCTCTTGGCATTGTCTTTTGTAGAGCAGAAATTTTCAATTTTAATAAAGTCCAGCTTATCAACTATTTCTTTCATGGATCATGGATTTCATGTTGTATCTAAAAAGTAATCACCACACCCAAGGTCAGCTGGGTTTTCTCCTATGTCATCTTCTAGGAGTTTTAGAGTTCTGCATTTTACATTTAGGTCTATGATCCATTTCGAGTTACTTTTTGTGAAGAGTATGAGGTCTATATCACGAATCTTTTTTTTTGCATGTGGATGTCCAGTTGTGCCTGCATCATTTGTTGAAAAGACTATTTCTGTTCCACTGTATGCCTTTGCTCCTCTGCCTAAGATCAGTTGACTATACTTACATGGGTGTATTTCTGTGCTCCCTGTTCTGTTCCATTAATTTATTGGTCTATTCTTTTGCCCATAACATACTGTCTGGATTACTGTAGTTTTATGGTTAACTCTTCTTTTTAAAAAATTTTTAAATTTTTATTTATTTTTTTATACAGCAGGTCCTTATTAGTCATCAATTTTACACACATCAGTGTATACAGGTCAATCCCAATCGCCCAATTCAGCACACCACCATCACCATCCCCCCAAGGCTTCCCCCCCCTTGGTGTCCATACGCTTGTTCTCTACATCTGTGTCTCAATTTCTGCCCTGCAAACCGGTTCATCTGTACCATTTTTCTAGGTTCCACATATATGCGTCAATACACGATATTTGTTTTTCTCTTTCTGACTTACTTCACTCTGTATGACAGTCTCTAGATCCATCCACATCTCTCCAAATGACACAATTTTGTTCCTTTTTATGGTTGAGTAATATTCCATTGTGTATATGTACCACATCTTCTTTATCCATTCACCTGTTGATGGGCATGCAGATTGCTTCCATGACCTGGCTATTGTAAATAGTGCCGCAATGAACGTTGGGGTGCATCTGTCTTTTTGAAATATGGTTTCTCTGGGTATATGCCCAGTAGTGGGATTGCTGGATCATATGGTAATTCAATTTTTAGTTTTTTAAGGAACCTCCATACTGTTCTCCATAGTGGCTGTACCAATTTACATTCCCACCAACAGTGCAAGAGGGTTCCCATTTCTCCACACCCTCTCCAGCATTTGTTGTTTGTAGATATTCTGATGATGCCCATTCTAACTGCTGTGAGATGATACCTCATTGTAGTTTTGATTTGCATTTCTCTAATAATTAGTGATGTTGAGCAGCTTTTCATGTGCTTCTTGGCCATCTGTATGTCTTCTTTGGAGAAATGTCTATTTAGGTCTTCTGCCCATTGTTGGATTGGATTGTTTGTTTTTTTGTTATTGAGCTGCATGAGTTGCTTATGAATTGTGGAGATTAACCCTTTGTCCGTTGATTCATTTGCAAGAATATTCTCCCATTCTGAGGGTTGTCTTTTCATCTTGTTTATGGTTTCCTTTGCTGCGCAAAAACTTTGAAGTTTCATTACGTCCCATTTGTTTATTTTTGTTTTTATTTCCATTACTCTAGGAGGTGGATCAAAATAGATCTTGCTGTGATTTATGTCAGAGTGTTCTTCCTATGTTTTCCTCTAAGAGTTTTACAGTGTCCGGTCTTACATTTAAGTCTCTAATCCTTTTTGAGTTTATTTTTGTGTATGGTGTTAGGGAGTGTTCTAATTTCATTCTTTTACATGTAGCTGTCCAGTTTTCCCAGCACCACTTACTGAAAAGACTGTCTTTTCTCCATTGCATATTCTTGCCTCCTTTGTCATAGATTAGTTGACCATAGGTGCGTGGGTTTATCTCTGGGCTTTCTATCCTGTTCCATTGACCTATGTTTCTGTTTTTGTGTCACTATCATATTGTCTTGATTACTGTAGCTTTGTAGTATAGTAAAAAGTCAGGGAGTCTGATTCCTCCAGCTCCGTTTTTTTCCCTCAAGACTGCTTTGGCTATTCGGGGTCTTTTGTGTCTCCAAACAAATTATAAGATTTTTTTGTTCTAGTTCTGTAAAAAATGCCATAGGTAATTTGATAGGGATTGCATTGAATCTGCAGATTGCTTTGAGTAGTATAGTCATTTTCACAATGTTGATTCTTCCAATCCAAGAACATGGTATATCTCTCCATTTGTTGGTATCATCTTTAATTTCTTTCAACAGTGTCTTACCATTTTCTGCATACAGGTCTTTTGTCTCCCTACATAGGTTTATTCCTAGGTATTTTATTGTTTTTGTTGCAGTGGTAAATGGGAGTGTTTCCTTAACCTCTCTTTCAGATTTTTCATCATTACTGTATAGGAATGCAAGAGATTTCTGTGCATTAATTTTGTATCCTGCAACTTTACCAAATTCATTGATTAGGTCTAGTAGTTTTCTGGTGGCATCTTTAGGGTTCTCTATGTATAGTATCATGTCATCTGCAAACAGTGACAGTTTGACTTCTTCGTTTCCAATTTGTATTCCTTTCTTTTTCTTCTCTGACTGCCATGGCTACGACTTCCAAAACTATGTTGAATAATAGTGGTGAGAGTGGATGGACATCTTTGTCCTGTTCCTGATCTTACAGGAAATGCTTTCAGTTTTTCACCATTAAGAATGATGTTTGTTGTGGGTTTGTTGTATATGACCTTTATTATGTTGAGGTAGGTTCCCTCTGTGCTCACTTTCTGGAGAGTCTGTATCATAAATTGATGTTGAACTTTGTCAAAAGCTTTTTCTGTATATATTGAGATGATCATATGGTTTTTATTCTTCAATTTGTTAATATGGTATATCACATTGGTTGATTTACATATATTGAAGAATCCTTGCATCCCTGGGATAAATCCTACTTGATCATGACATTTGATCCTTTTAATGTGTTGTTGGAATCTGTTTGCTAGTATTATGTTGAGGATTTTTGCATCTATATTCACAGTGATATTGGTCTGTAATTTTCCTTTTTAGTAGTATCTTTGTCTGGTTTTGGTATCAGGGTGATGGTGGCTTCACAGAATGAGTTTGGGAGTGTTCCTTCCTCTGCAATTTTTTGGAAGAGTTTCAGAAGGATGGGTGTTAGCTCTTCTCTAAATGTTTGATAGAATTCACCTGTGAAGCCATCTGGTCCTGCACTTCTGTTTGTTGGAAGATTTTTAATCACAGTTTCAATTTCACTACTTGTGATTGGTCTGTTCATATTTTCTATTTCTTGCTGGTTCAGTCTTGGAAGATTATACCTTTCTAAGAATTTGTCCATTTCTTCCAGGTTGTCCATTTTATTGGCACAGAGTTGCTTGTAGTAGTCTCTTAGGATGCTTTGTATTTCTGCGGTGTCTGTTGTAACTGCTCCTTTTTCATTTCTAATTTTATTGATTTGAGTCCTCACCGTGTTTTTCTTGATGAGTCTGGCTAATGGTTTATCAATTTTGTTTATCTTCTCAAAGAACCAGCTTTTAGTTTTGTTGATCTTTGCTACTGTTTTTTTTTTGTTTCTATTTAATTTATTTCTGCTCTGATCTTTATGATTTCTTTCCTTCTGCTAACTTTGGGTTTTGTTTGTTCTGCTTTCTCTAGTTCCTTTAGGTGTAATGTTAGATTGTTTATTTGAGATTTTACTTGTTTCTTGACGTAGGCTTGTACAGCTATAAACTTCCCTCTTAGAACTGCTTTTGCTGCATCCCATAGGTTTTGGATTGTCGTGTTTTGTCATTTGCGTCTAGGTATTTTTTTTGATTTCCTCTTTGATTTCTTCAGTGATCTCTTCGTTATTTAGTAACATAGTGTTTAGCCTCCATGTGTTTGTGCTTTTTATGTTTTCTTCCTTGTTATTCATTTCTAATCTCAGCGTTGTGGTCAGAAAAGATGCTTGATATGATTTCAATTTTCTTAAATTTACTGAGGCTTGATTTGTGACCCAAGATGTGATCTATCCTGGAGAATGTTCCATGTGGACCTGAGAAGAAAGTGTAATCTGTTGTTTCTGGATGGAATGTCCTATAAATATCAATTAACTCTATCTGGTCTATTGTGTCATTTAAAGCTTCTGTTTCCTTATTTATTTTCATTTTGGATGATCTGTCCATTGGTGTAAGTGAGGTGTTAAAGTCCCCACTATTATTGTGTCACTGTCGATTTCCTCTTTTATAGCTGTTAGCAGTTGCCTTATGTATTGAGGTGCTCCTATGTTGGGTGCATATATATTTATAATTGTTAAATCTTCTTCTTGGATTGATCCCTTGATCATTATGTAGTGTCCTTCCTTGTCTCTTGTAACATTCTTTATTTTAAAGTCTATTTTATCTGATATGAGTATTGTTACTCCAACTTCCTTTTGATTTCCACTTGCATGGAATATCTTTTTCCATCCCCTCACTCTCAGTTTGTATGTTTCCCTAGGTCTGAAGTGGGTCTCTTGTAGACAGTGTATATATGGGTCTTGTTTTTGTATCCATTCAGCAAGCCTGTGTCTTTTGGCTGGAGCATTTAATCCATTCAAATTTAAGGTAATTATCCATTTGTATATTCCTATGACCATTTTCTTAATTGTTTTGGGTTTGTTTTTGTAGGTCCTTTTCTTCTCTTGTGTTTCCCACTTAGAGAAGTTCCTTTAGCATTTGTTGTAGAGTTGGTTTGGTGGTGCTGATTCTCTTACTTTTGCTTGTCTGTAAAGCTTTTGTTTTCTCCATCGAATCTGAATGAGATCCTTGCTGGGTAATCTTGGTTGTAAGTTCTTCCCTTTCATCATTTTAAGTACATCATGCCACTCCCTTCTGGCTTGTAGAGTTTCTGCTGAGAAATCAGCTGTTAACCTATGGGAGTTCCCTTGTATGTGATTTGTCATTTTTTCCTTGTTGCTTTCAATAATTTTTCTTTGTCTTTAATTTTTGCCAGTTTGATTACTATGTGTCTCGGCATGTTTCTCCTTGGGTTTATCCTGTATGCGACTCTCTGTGCTTCCTGGACTTGGGTGGCTATTTCCTTTCCCATGTTAGGGAAGTTTTCGACTATAATCTCTCCAAATATTTTCTCTGGTCCTTTCTCTTGCTCTTCTCCTTCTCGGACCCCTATAATGTGAATGTTGGTGTGTTTAATGTTGTCCCAGAGGTCTCTTAGGCTGTCTTCATTTCTTTTCATTCTTTTTTCTTTATTCTGTTCCACAGCAGTGAATTCTACCATTCTGTCTTCCAGGTCACTTATCCATTCTTCTGCCTCAGTTATTCTGTTATTGATTCCTTCTAGTGTCATTTTCATTTCAGTTATTGTATTGTTCATCTCTGTTTGTTTGTTCTTTAATTCTTTTGGGTCTTTGTTAAACATTTCTTGCATCTTCTCCATCTTTGCCTCCATTCTTTTTCCGAGGTCCTGGATCATCTTCACTATCACTATTCTGAATTCTTTTCCTGGAAGGTTGCCTATCTCCACTTCATTTAGTTGTTTTTCTGGGGTTTTACCTTGTTCCTTCATCTGGTACATAGCCCTCTGCCATTTCATCTTGTCTATCTTTCTGTGAATGTGGTCTTTGTTCCACAGGCTGCAGGATTGTAGTTTTCTTGTTTCTGCTGTCTGCCCTCTGGTGGATGAGGCTATCTAAGAGCCTTGTGCAAGTTCCCCGATGGAAGGGACTGGTGGTGGGTAGAGCTGACTGTTGCTCTGGTGGGCAGAGCTCAGTAAACTTTAATCCGCTTGACTGCTGATGGGTGGGGCTGGGTTCCCTCCCTGTTGGTTGTTTGGCCTGAGACAACCCAACACTGGAGCCTACCTGGGCTCTTTGGTGGGGCTAATGGCAGACTCTGGGAGGGCTCATGTCAGGAGTACTTCACAGAACTTCTTCTGCCAGTGTCCTTGTCCCCACGGTGAGCCACAGCCACCCCCCACCTCTGCAGGTGACCCTCCAATACTAGCAGGTAGGTCTGGTCAGTCTCCCCTGGGGTGACTGCTCCTTCCCCTGGGTCCCGATGCACACACTACTTTGTGTGTGCCCTCCAAGAGTGGAGTCTCTGTTTCCCCCAGTCCTGTCGAAGTCCTGCATTCAAATCCCACTAGCCTTCAAAGTCTGATTCTCTAGGAATTCCTCCTCCTGTTGCCGGACCCCCAGGCTGGGAATCTGACATGGGTCTCAGAACCTTCACTCCAGTGGGTGTATTTCTGTAGTATAAGTGTTCTCCAGTCTGTGAGTCACCCACCCAGCAGTTATGGGATTTGATTTTACTGTGATTGCACCCCTCCTACTGTCTCATTGTGGCTTCTCCTTTTCCTTTGGATGTGGGGTATCTTTTTTGGTGAGTTCCAGTGTCTTCCTGTCGATGATTGTCCAGCAGCTAGTTGTGATTCTGGTGTTCTCGAAAGAGGGAGTGAGAGCATATCCTTCTACTCCGCCATCTTGGTTCCTAATCCTATGGTTAAGTCTTGAAGTTGGGTACTGGCAGTCCACCCACTTTGTTTTTCTCCTTCAGTATGGTACTGGGTACTCTGGGTCTTTTGCCTCTCCATATAGACTTTAGAATCAGTTTGTCCATGTCCACAAATAACTCGCTGGGGGACTGCACTGAATCTATAGACCAAGTTGGAAGACCTGATATCTTGACAATATTGAGTCTTCCTGTCCATGAACATGAACTACATCTTCATTAGTTTAGTTTTTTGATTTCTTTCATCAGAGTTTTTATAGTTTTCTTCATATAGATCTTAAACATATTTTATTAAATGTTTACCTAAGTAATTTGGGGAGTGATAATGTACATTCTATTGTGTTTTAAATTTCAATTCCCCTTTTTCATTGCTGGTATATAGGAAAGTGATTGACTATGATATATTAACCTTGTATCCTGCAATCTTGCCATAATTGCCTATCAGTTCCAGGAGACTTCTTGTCAGTTATTTTAGATTTTCTACAGAGACAATCATGTCACCTGTGAATAAGACAGTTTTATTTCTTCCTTCTCAATCAGAATAACCTTTTATTTCCTTTTCTTATCTTACTGCATTAATGAGAACTTTGTTTAATTTTAAAAGTATGCTGTAAGTCACCACACAGCGATTGGAATGCAGCAATTTTTAAAAGAAGAATGATCATTTCTAGTGTTTGCTATGTACCCAGCACCTATCCAAGTATTTTACATGTATTATCTCATTTAACCTTCACAACAACTCTCTGAAGTGGGTACTATTATTATCCCCATTTTAAGGATGAGAAAACTGATCCACAGAGAGGTTATGAAACCTGTTTAAGGTTACCCAGTCAGTAAGTAGCAGAGCAAGGATCCACAACTAGGTCTGCTGGACTGTATAGTGTATGTTTTTAACCATTATCCTGTATCAATTTGGGATGTACTACAGGCTAGGGCTTATGTCTTGTACAGGTGTTTCTTAAACACCACTTTCATTTGATCCCCTCAGCAACTCTGAAAGTTAGCTCTTCTTATCCCTGTTTCACATTGAGAATGATGAAGCTCAGCCCAGTGGCCTACTGCAAAGTGGCATTTAAACTCATTTAAGCATGTGCTCTCGTTTTGAAAATGTTTTTTGGCAGAACAAATATATGCTATTTGCTATTCAGTGCAGCTTTAACTGATCATTCAACAAACACTTACTGAGGGCCTGTTAAGGGCCAGAAACTGTTCTAGGCACCGAGGAGACAGAAGTGAACAAGGCAGCTGGAAACCCTGTCCTCACAGAACTTACCTTCTGGTAAAATATAAAGCACTTAAAACCAAAACAAACTGACAAACAAAAAAATCCCCGCAACCACTACAAAGTGCTTGACCAAGAAGCCACAGAGGCATCTGGTGGGGAGTGAAGGGGCAGGGCTCTCCGAGGAGAGGACGTCTGAGCTGAGGGAGGTACTTCAGCCTCGGAGATGCTTCTGCTGACTTAATCCCAAGTCAGTAACGACATGAAGACCCTGACTGCCTGCTTAGAGCTTTAGATTGGGAGCCCAATGATGGAGAAGAGTTTTCCCACTTGCAGTGAGTTTTGAGTCCCTGCGTTGTTAGCCATCAGCCCACACAGGATGCCACCTGGGGAAGGGGAAAAAGGGCAGAGAGTAAAACTGACAGTATGGCGGGTGCTTCCCTTGTCCCTCCAGCCTCCATCTGGGTTTGGAAGTTGATCCTCTCCTTGGAAACGTGTGTTTCAATTTTGGTTTCTTCTTAATTAAACCAAAGACTCTGCATGGAAACCGAAGTGGGATTTTCCCTCCAGATGGGGACTCACTCTTCTGATGTGACCATAAAGTGCCAACTTACATTGATATGGAAGGACTTCTGTTGTGTAAAATGATTTCTTGATGGGCACTTTGCCTCTGGAGTTCATTCTTTCTTAGACTTCCTTCTTCCCCTTATGGCACCGCTTACAGTATACACACTTCATCACATAATTCTAACAATTCCATGGAGCAGATATTATTTCTGCCATTTAACATGTAAGGAACTAAAGTTTAGGGAGGGAATTAAGGTCACAGGACACTGGAGTAGTCTCACAGAGCTGGGTTGCAAGTGCAGGTCTGACTCTAGAACCTTCTGCATTATTCCAGTACCACATGGAGTTTCCCATCTCCTTCCCAAATCTTCATCCCAGATCACAGCAATTTTAGCCCCTCTGACTTCACGAAGCACCACGATGAAACAGCCCCCAAAGTCCAGCTCAGTCTCCTTCCACACAGCGACAGCCACATAACCCCCTTCAAAAATGCTCTGTGATCAACAAATCACAGAAAACAGTCACTGCTAATACGAAGGACCATATAACCAGAAAAAGTAAAATACATAAAAACATAAATGAGGAGGGCAACAGTTCTTTCTGTGAGGTATTTCTCATTCTCTGCCTACATTTGGTAATGATTCCGCCATTATCCCTTCTGTAAGATCAGCACAGAGTAGATGGAAAGAATGTTCAATTAAGCACAGAATTGCCAAATACCTTTCAGGTAGCCAAATGAGTGAGAAAATGCAAGGATTTTCACCTCCTGAAATTTATTGTGAAACTAAAAGGATTCAACCTATACAATGCCTAAACCAAAATGACTCTATCGTTGGAAATCAAAGGTTTGAAAGTAACATAAAACTGAAGTATCAACAGAAGGAGACACTGCTGTTAGTCAGAAAAGCTGGGCTGTGCAGGGAAGTGGCAACTGGTGCTGGGTAGGGGGACGTAGCACTACGGCAGCCGCTATAACACCCACGTAGTAAGGCAGGTAAGGCATGGGAACTACCAAGACTTTTATTTTGAAAACAATTCTTCATTTAGTTCACGGTTCCCGTTAGAAAAG
This sequence comes from Kogia breviceps, assembly GCF_026419965.1. Classification (NCBI taxonomy): domain Eukaryota; kingdom Metazoa; phylum Chordata; class Mammalia; order Artiodactyla; family Physeteridae; genus Kogia; species Kogia breviceps. The sequence goes on along the minus strand of NC_081323.1, from coordinate 33,384,478 downwards.
AGGACACCTGTGAGCTCTGGGCATCTCGCTATTTTAAGAAAAAGTGATGAGATGCAGCTGAGGGCCGGCCTGGTGCTCACAGCTAAGCTCAGTATTCTCCTGTCACGAGCAGACAGCTCCAAAGGACACCAAGACCAGGTGAGGCTACTCTGGGACCATGAGCAAGACAGAAAGAAAAACAAAAACCAAAAAAACACTCCACAATCATGTCTGAACACAAAAACATGAATACTGTACAAACCATGAAAATGATCAAATACCCCCCTCCTCTGGCTAATAGGATGACTGCTGTGTTTTTATCAATCATAGTGTTAACCTCACTCTGTTCTTCTTGCCTTCCAGATAAGAATTATTAAGACACCCAATCAGAGAATTAGCCCAACATCTAATCCAGAGCAAAGCCCGCTTGCTTGCACTCTGCCCTGAATCACCTAACCCAGGGCCGAGTCCTATCATAAGGTCTTGGTAACACCTTGCTGAGATGCCCCCTGCTTCCCATGGTCTCTGTTCTTTCTTAGTGCAGGGAATTAATAAATCTAACATCCTGTTAAAAAAGTAGGTGTGTCTGGGGGTCACTGGCTGAAAGGCACTGACATTTGTCAGGCAGAGACTTGGGGTTCATCAGGTGTGCTGGGGACGCCACAGTGGGCAGCCTCACCGTCAGCGACTCGGGAGACATGCAAAGAGAGCCGACCGGCTGTGAACAACAGCTATGTAAACGCAGAGGAACTGTGCTCATTTCATAATGATCCTTGGCCTCTCATCTTTCTCACACTGGACAATAGTTCGACCGTGATTCAATCATCAGAAAGCATTCCTACATTTCAGATGACAATTTTACAGGGTGAAAGAAAGGCTGGTGTTACACCATGAGATTCCTGGTATCTTCCAGGTATCACCATGAATAAGAATAGTCACATAATCTTAGTGTCTTTGCCCTCAGAAATTGATTTTGCTAGTAGATGTAACAAACTGAGGTGCTCACATTGCTACATTTCATGACTGCAGGTGGGGGGCATTCTTTTGTCCTCCTCTGGCTCTTTTTTTTTTTTTTTTTTTTTTGCGGTACGCGGGCCTCTCACTGCTGTGGCCTCTCCCGTTGCAGAGCGCAGGCTCAGCGGCCATGGCTCACGGGCCCAGCCGCTCCGCGGCATGTGGGATCTTCCCGGACCGGGTCACAAACCCGAGTCCCCTGCATCGGCAGGCGGACTCTCAACCACTGCGCCACCAGGGAAGCCCTCCCCTGGCTCTTAAAGCAGATCTGAAACGTGCTGGAAGGCGCCATCACTATGGCCAACTGTCCTCATCACCACCACCACTTTCATTCACCACGGTACCACCTAACATTTTGGAGTGCTTCCCTCTGTACCAGAGGCCGTGTGATGTCCATGATCTCATTTAACCCTGAGGTCAACTCCTGGAAGATGGTGGTATTACTTGTCTTCATTTGTCAGTGATAAAGGACACTGACAGTGACATTAACTCCAAAGGAGCAAAGCCAGGATTCAAGACCAGGATGAAGTGCCCCAGGCCCATGCTCTAAGCTTCCACACTATTTTTATCCATCTTAATAATGCTCTAGCCAGTGACGTGAAAATGGGGAAGAAGTGGTCTTGGGCTGCTGCCTGCTCTAGTACTTTCAAGAAAATGTCCTAGAAACTTCTCAGGTTCTTACTCCTAAAGGTGGTGGTTTTATTCTTGAAAGCTTTACTGTTTTATTAGAGGATTTCACTTGTTTTCGTTAATTACATTTACTCCTTGAAATGACAGACTACTGAGATGATTAGCAGAAATGTTTCCAAGTAGATGATAACATTCTCTGAAATTAGTGACCCAAAATGCACTTCTCATCAATCAACAAAAACAAAACAGAAAACTCATCTATTTGGGGCTAATATTGGCAGATAGTTTCTGAGAATTCAGTGAATAATACAGTGAATGTGAAGCACGTGTGAAACACCATGGGAGATGAAGAGTTCAATTAGACGTTGATTCTGTTGCCTTCGAGTAACTGAAGAGTATAATAGGGGAGATCTGAGACATAAACATACCTTTTGATACAAGCAAGAAAGAACCAAGAACCTTAAAAGAAGTGGAGGTGAAGTCTCAAGGACATTCCAGAACAAAGTGTGCAGAAGACCCAACTCTACCTCAAGCTCAGAGTATGCTGACGATTAAGGGAAGGAGCCTGCTCTGAAAGACACTCTAGTATAGACTGAGGCTTTGCCACTCACTGGCTACATGACCTTCTTTATCCTCCCCAAGACTTAACTTTCTCACCTATAAAATGGAGATAATAATAGAAGTCACCTCAAAAGCTGGCTGGAGGAGTAAATGGCATGATATACCAAGTCCTTCACTCATTCCTGGTACTTAGTAAACACCCAGTAAATGTGAGACAGCAGTAGTACTATGTGAAAGCCTATGGAATTGCCAATATTCCACCATTTTTGACCTATGACAATGACAGGTTCAACCTGATGGTAATGGTATCTGGCTTCAAGTACAGTAACAAGCACCCTTCTGTTCCACATAACTCATCAGACAGAGACTGATGTGATCATTTCCTGCTACCTCCACAGCCTTTTCTGCCGGGCTGTCATCCGCGTTACAAGAAGGGCTTGGAGGAGCTGAGCACCATGTCACACGCGGGGAGAGCGGCTATCAGAATCCTCTGGCTGCCCGATAGCAGGGTCTGCCCAAGATGTGCACATTTACAACTGAACAGTTCCAGCGGGGCCGGGATGGCAGCAACAGGGGGTTCCGCCCACGTCAGAAACCTCCAGAGACTCTGGCTCTTATTGAGCAAAAGTGCTTGGCAGCATTTGGGCATGAGATGCAAAGCAGTAACAGGCCAGATTCTGGAAAACCTGGCTCCAGGTTATAAGCTACAGTGGTCCTGGTAACTCTTTATGGGTGGGGCCTATACACGTTTATCAATAAGAGTGAGTTCTGGAGGCCAGATGTACACTTCGCCACTGGGCATCACCACGTCCTGACTCACTGCTGCCTTTTCCTGGTGCTACACACCCCAACCCCACACGGCTACCACCACACACACCACTAATATTCCTCTCTCCGTGGTGATAAAACGAATCTCTAGAACATCTCGTGACAGGCAGAAATTTCTGTTGTTACCCATCATTTTTACAATAATTATTTTAACATTTTTATAAACAGGATTTAACCTTATATAAGTTAGAAAGTAGGTGTCTATGCCTTTCATGTGAAAACATTGGACACTTTTTGTTGATAAACTCAAACACAAGGTCCAAATCGTGCAGCTATTTTAATAGCAAGGACGATCGAAACACAACTGGATGCTTGCTTAGAACACTGCTCTATGCAGCTCAGTCGGCGTGAGGAGGTTTGTAAAGCTGTGTTTCTGGATTTTAAAAATCAGCAGATAATTCCTTTTGCGCAAACACTATATATATTGGTGTGTGTCAGTACAAATGTGTCCTACTGAAATCCACCTTTCTGTACATGCCTACGTATTTAACTATACCTCCAAGTAGAGTTTCATACAGCAATGTAAACATATGCTCTTTGAGGGCAAGAAGTGTCTCATTCACCTTGATATTCTATGTAACACCTAGCACTGTCCCCAGCATGTATCAGGAATTAAATAAATATATACTGAATTAAATCAAATAGGAAGTTCAGGGACAATAAATGTTAATTTTCACATGAAAATGCACTAAATCATTGACTCTTGGTGTTAGATTGAAAATAAAAATCATAATAATTGCAGGAAATCAACTCAAGAATCTCAGGTTAACTTTCCAGTAAAGTGACGCTGAATTACACTCTCTCCTTGACAAGAACATAATATTCTAAGATTTAACAGTCAACATTAGATGAAATACACTTAATTTAAAATGTAAGCCCCTATATTTCCACAAGGTGTGGGGAATCCATTCCTTATGGGTTAATGCCACAGGTAAACCACAGTCACGGGCAAATGGGAGGGATGCTTGTATCCACAGAGATGTTGACATTAAACTCTGTCAACAGCTGATGGCTTGGCAGGGCTAAGTGATTAAGCAGGAGATCCTGAAAAAACAAACATGGGTGCCACCTGAAAGTACCAAGAATGAAAAGGTGCCCTGAGCTTTGCTCTGACTCTGGAAGCTGGAGTGGAAAGACAAGAGTCCCCAAGAGCAGGGCTCACAAACGCCCAATCTGTGGGGCACAGCTGGCACCATGTGCATTTAATTAGAGCCCTGAGAAAGTAGGGATGACAAGAGCTATTTCCTGTTAGTTTACAAACTTGTTTTCATACACTGTCATTCTGCACGTTTCCATTAAAGACAAGTCTGGATAACTGACGCAGGTAAGGGTTCGGGAAAGAAAAGCATCACTAGTTCTACCGTGAGTTTTAAATTGTTTGCACGATACAATTAAACCTTTAAGAGAACTTGGTCAAGCAGGCTCACCACGATAACCTTTCCCTTGAATGTAAGCTCTTCAGTTGGGTATCAGGGTCACACCACCTCATAGGCTGATTTTTAGAGCCCTGCAATGACCCAACCAAACCTCAGTTGTAATAGTTCCAGCACTTTTTCAAAGGTGTAATTCTATAGTTTAACTCACAGGCCTGTAAGCATGACCACACCCTGAAACTCTTCTTTCCTCAGATCACTTCTATACTGAGGACCTCAAGTCTCTAAAATGCCCCTCGTGGACCACAATCTCCTAGTCTTCAATTTCTCCAAGGTCCCCACTCCCCACTTCTGCTCTCACTGCAACCTCCAGCCTCTGGATGTTTCCCTAAGGTTTGGTTCACTGGTATTCACTGGACTCCATGGGCAGCCATTTGAAACTGGCTGTCTCCAGGAATGAGAAAAATACTGCCGTTTTATGGAGACTTTCACAGTTCAGAAAGGGCTGTCTCAGGCCTCCTCTTATTTGATTTCATTTGCAAATAGGTCGTATTTTTCTTCCTCTTAAAAGAGTAGCAGAAGGGACTGTGCGAGGCCCCCAGGAAGCTTGCTGCCTGGAGTGAGCTATTTGTAATTTTATCCTGCCTGCCTCAGTGGCTCACAGCGGCAAGAGGGTAACCCATGCCCGAGGGCTACCTGCGACCATGCCTCTCAGCCCACTGTGCCTCGGTTGTATCAGATGCCAACCAAATAAGCAGCTCTAGCCTGCAAAGCAATACAAGCTCTACGGAGCAGTCAACAGTGCATGCCAGCAGGGCGGCAGTCAGAAAAACAACAGTTGTGTTGAACCAAAGCTCTCCGCGGAGCTGGCTCAGAAGATGAAGTTAAAATAAGTCCAACAAAACCTAACCATGACTAAAATAGGTATGTGTCTTTTTGCTTCCAGCCACCTTGAAAAAGTAACAACGATGCAATACTACAAATCTTCAGTTAATTAATTCAAGTTTTTGGCAGCAAGCTTCGAACCCCCAGCCTGCATTGCATACCATCTGTCTACGTGAATATTCAGTTCTCACCCACGACCTGCTTCCTAACCCTTGGTATAAATGTATCTCCTCAAAACCCAGGAAAACGCTCTGTTGGGGGGGAAGGACTTATATTTTAAATAAACTGATCTCATTAACTTTACAATCTGCTGCTGCCACCTCCTGTGTTAATGAAGCAGCATCTCTCCATCCGTGAACAAGAGTTAAGTGTTTCAGAGGAAGAATTCTCACTGGTCAATCAGATGGCAAATTTTCTGCACAGAGAAAGAAAAGCTTAATTCTGTTACCTCTAACTGACTTCGCCTCTCAGCAATCACACGTTCATCCTTGTTTCCAAATAGTTTCTTTGGAGGGAATTCAAGAGTCGCGAGCTGAAATACATATTTTATAAGAGATGCATTAATATCACACCTGTGATCTCTGGGCTATTATTAATCCATTATTTGGAATCTCTATCATGGTGGTGGAGGGGAAGAGAAAGAGGCTGGAAGTTTAAAGATGGTAGGGCCTGCCTCGCTTAGCCACCAACCGCGTGACCTTGAACAGACCAGGCAAGGCTTCACAAGGGTCACCCGAGAGGCAGGATGATGGGGCCTCAAAGGAAGGACAGACTTGAGTCTCAATGTTTTGTCCCAGACGACATAGTAGACGCTTTGCCAGGTGGTGTTTCACATGTTTTATTTTTTAAAACACAAGTTTGTTCTTCTTTTAGTCCCCTTCTAATACTAGAATTCAATTATATTTGTGTTGACATGAGAATTTGAAAACTCAACAAGCATACTACCTGAACATTTTGTAAGAGTTCTGTAAACTTTCCATATTGCCTTTTCTCAGCTACTACTGCAAATGCAGATGGCCCATGTGAAAAGAGGGCTTCTCTTTCAATCTTTTCTCCTTGTTTCCTAGAGAATAAAGGTTTAGAATGTGTTGTAGCCAGGTCTTGGAATTTCATAGGTATTTTCCTTATGCTTCTTTTCTTGGAAGTATAAAAATCATAACAAAAAGGTAAGTTTTCTTATAGACTCCAAGGCAAGAAAGAGCTCTATAATCTGGAGGAAACCTGACCAGCTCGTGTGGCTTTGGCTGAATGAATGTTGAGCGGCAGTAATTGCTGGTGTTGATGAAATTCACTATTCCCTTCCTTTCTCACCCTGTCAGGTTCAGACACACTGAGAGGCCAACAAAGCATTATCAAGAAAAAAAAAAAAAAAAAAAAAAAAAAAAGAACATTTCTCCCACAATATAGGTCACAATGTGCCACAAAATTCTTATTTTATACATATGCAAGCCTTGGCCGATTTAAATTTATATTGCCACAGTGGGAATCAAAAATTAAGAACTAACATCTGTAGGTATAGGACTTTGAAAACTTAGTACTAAAGGAGAATATACATACAGAAAAATGCACATATCCTAAGTGAACCATTGGTGAATTTTCAACATCTCAACACACTGTAACCACCACCCAGATCAAAAGAGAACACCCCCAGCCGGCCAGGAACCCCTGGCACTCCTCTCCTGTCTTGTAAAAGGCTGGCGCTAGCCTGACTTCTAACAGCATGGTTTAGTTTTTCCCATTTTTGAGCTTCATCATACGGCACGAACACTTGTGTGTCCACCATCATCGCTCTACCTCATGTGTGCGAGGTCCACCCATGTTGCCACGTGTTGCAACAGTTTGCTCATTCCTGTGGCTGAACAGTATCCCACCATGTGAACATTCCACCACTGGTCTGTTCAGTCTCTGGTTATTGGGCTTTTGGCTAGTTTCCAGTTTCTGGCCCTTAGGCATTGTGCTGTTATGAACATTTTCCTATAGGTTTTCCATACGTTTCCTGCTGGTCATAGTCTGAAGGGTGAAAATGCTAGGTCATATGGAATGCAAGTGTTCAGCTGTACCTGAAGTTATCAAATGGTTTCCCAAAGCAGTTTTACTACCAACACTCCCACCAGCAGTGACTGAGAGACCCAGTGCCTTCAGATCCTCACCAGCACCTGGGGCTGTGGTCTTTTTCATCTTGGCAATGCTGGTGGGTATGCCGTGATTTCTACTGTGGTTCAGATTTGCATTTTTCTAATGAGCCATGATGTTGAGCATCTTTTCACATGCTCATTGACCATCTGGTTACTCATTTTGGGGAAGTGTCTGTTCAACTCTTTCGGCCATTCTTTTTTTTTTTTTTTCCGCAGTGCGCGGGCCTCTCACTGTTGTGGCCTCTCCCGTTGCGGAGTGCAGGCTCCGGACGCACAGGCTCAGCGGCCACGGCTCACGGGCCCAGCTGCTCCGCGGCATGTGGGATCCTCCCAGACTGGGGCACGAACCTGTGTCCCCTGCATTGGCAGGTGGACTCTCGACCACCGCGCCACCAGGGAAGCCCTTTTTTGGCCATTTTTTATCGGTATATGGCTTTTTCTTATTAAGAGTTATTCTTCCTTTTCCCTCTCTTCGAGGTGTCTTTGATGACTTTAGAGCTCTTTTTCAAAGTTAGTGGAAGTCAGAGGTTTGCTCCTTTCAAACTCAAGTGCTCTTTCTACCCCAAACCTTGGAGTGGGTGGGGTGAGGGACCTCTTTCTCCTTCTCTCACCAATGTTCCAATTTGGTTCTTACAGGCAACTTTACAATCAGTTCAAGGTAAAGTGAAAGACCATGGGCACTGAGGTAAGACAGACCTAGTTTCAATCTTGACCACTAGCTAGCTAACTACTTTGTTTCTCTGAGCCTGAGTATTCTCTGCTGAAAAAGAAACACAGGCAACGGTAGTTAACGGTTATCTGTGAAGATTCAGTGAAGCAATGCCGAACGGGCCTTAGCTACTCTTATTATTTAATAGAGATCTGGTAATTACTAAGAAAGCAGCATGCCACATCCCTGGTTCCCTCCCCCCATCTCTGGAATGGTGATGTGGCTTCAAGGAGCAAAGGGTTTTCTGGAACCCTGACTTCACTGGCACAAAACACACTTCCCGTATGTTGCAGGTTAGAGAAGACAGGTACCCAGAACGTGTCTTTTGGGCTTCATCCAGCCTCGATTTCATATTGTACAAATGTGCTCCCCCACCAAATGCAGTGATGCTGAAAGCTTGGCAAGCATGCTTTCACAGTTGGTTGTTTTGTCATTTTCGTATGTGGCTGATGAGGTGACGTGGTTTCTGTCAGGGGAAATTTACAGTCATACTTGCATGCTCGCTCAGAACTGGTGCACTGAAAGGACCTCTGGCAGCTGAACTAGGTGGGAAGCAAGCATTTAAATTTCCTCGTCGTCAATGGTAGTATGTACTCCATCCTGGGACAGAGGCTAGTATCTTGTGCTATGATGATCCACCCTGTGAAATAACTGTGTATAAATTATCTATAATACAGATTTTAGGAAGAAAAGGGCAACCTTAAATGGCACTGAGGCACATAATCAGGACTATAATATTCAACAAATTTAACTTCAGAGATAAAGAAACACAGGGTCAGAGGTCAGTGACAGAATGGTTCCAAGTCATGGGGTGGCTGAGTCAAGACGAGGAACCAGGACTGACTCTAGGTTTTCATAACAAGGCTGTAAAGTGTGTCTGCAGAGTATGGAAGAGGCTTCTGAAGTCCTTGAGAACCTAGGCCCCAAATAAAAGACAGTAACCCCTCCCAGTGTGTATCAACCAGGAAAATGATGGGACAGCTGCTAGCAGTAGTCAACAGGCCCACCAAGAGCTGTCAACAAACCTCACTGAGGACCTGCACCAACAAGGGAACAGGAAAGTGACAGGGGTCAGTGACCACGGTGGGGAAAACAGGAACAGGATGGTCTGGAGGCAGGGTCCTGGGAAGTCTGTCCTGGGATTATTCGCTCCTGTCAACTGACTCCTCACAAAATAAAACATAAGAAGGATGGAGGTGAAGTGTTGGAGGGACAGAGAGAAGAAACGGGAGCAGAAGTTCCCACATGATTCATGATAAGTGCACACAACGGGGTCCATGTCCTTTTGATGGGGCTGGGACATGAACAAACTGAAGTAGAAAGGTAAGGGCGTGAGGCAAGGTATCCAAAAAGAGTATTGGCTCCATTAAAATGATTACATTTACATCAGAAACAGCTTTCCAACCTCTTCCCTCTGACAGAATGGAAACTACCTCCATTTCTCCTTTCTAGAGAATCTTGACAGTGCTGTTTAGGCTTTGCTATCTGTAAGCTCTTAGGTTGAATGAGATGAAATTGCCAGTTTTGAAGTTAAAAATGGTTGAATATCAGCAATTCCATAAGGTTAAATCCCTTATAAAACTTCTGACATTTTTTTAACATCTTTATTGGAGTATAATTGCTTTACAATGGTGTGTTAGTTTCTGCTGTATAACAAAGTGAATCAGCTATACATATGTCCCCATATCCCCTCCCTCTTGTGTCTCACTCCCACCCTCCCTATCCCACCCCTCTAGGTGGTCACAAAGTACCGAGCTGATCTCCCCGTGCTATGCAGCTGCTTCCCACTAGCTATTTCATGCCACTCTCTCACTTCATCCCAGCTTACCCTTCCCCCTTCCATGTCCTCAAGTCCATTCTCTACATCTGCGTCTTTATTCCTGTCTTGCCCCTAGGTTCTTCAGAACTATTTTTTTTTTAGATTCAATATATATGTCTTAGCATACGGTATTTATTTTTCTCTTTCTGACTTACTTCACTCTGTATGACAGTCTCCAAGTCCATCCACCTCACTACAATTAACTCAATTTCGTTTCTTTTTATGGCTGAGTAATATTCCATTGTATATATGTGCCATATCTTCTTTATCCATTCATCTATCAATGGACAATTAGGTTGCTTCCATGTCCTGGCTATTGTAAATAGAGCTGCGATGAACACTGTGGTATATGACTCTTTTTGAATTATGGTTTTCTCGGGGTATAATATGCCCAGTAGTAGGATTGCTGGGTCATATGGTAGTTCTATTTTTAGTTTTTTAAGGAACTTCCATACTGTTCTCCATAGTGGCTGTACCAGTTTACATTCCCACCAACAGTGCAAGAGGGTTCTCTTTCCTCCACACCCTCTCCAGCATTTACTGTTTGTAGATTTGTTTTTTGTTGTTGTTGTTGTTGGGGGTAGGAGTTTATTAATTTATTTATTTTTGCTGTGTTGGGTCTTCGTTTCTGTGTGAGGGCTTTCTCTAGTTGTGGCAAGCGGGGGCCACTCTTCACTATCACGGCCTCTTGTTGCGGAGAACAAGCTCTGGATGTGCAGGCTCAGTAATTGTGGCTCACAGGCCTAGTTGGTCCATGGTATGTGGGATCTTCCCAGACCAGGGCTCAAACCCGTGTCCCCTGCATTAGCAGGCAGATTCTCAACGACTGTGCCACCAGGGAAGCCCCTGTTTGTAGATTTTTTGATGATGGCCATTCTGATTGGTGTGAGGTGGTACCTCATTGTAGTTTTGATTTGCATTTCTCTAATGATTAGTTGAGCATCCTTTCATGTGTATTGGCAATCTGTATATCTTCTTTGGAGAAATGTCTATTTAGGTCTTCTGCCCATTTTTAAAATATGGAACGCTTCATGAATTTGTGTGTCATCCTTGCACAGGGGTCATGCTAATCTTCTCTGTATCATTCTAATTTTAGTATATGTGCTGCCAAAGCGAGCACAAAACTTCTGACATTTTTAAATGACCATTAGGCCGAAGATACATTCCCAGCTGCTTTTACCTGCCAAGGATAAATATTCTCAGTTGAGGGATTGTTGACTGGCTACATCTAAACCAATATTCTTTCAAAAGAATATTTTTCTTCAAGCACTCAAAAACAAAACAGAACTAGAAATATCTTATATTTTAAAAATGCAACACTAAAATAGCCAAGGAGTTGGGGAAACAGTACAGTACAGGTGGCACGGAAGCCATTTAGGGGCCAACAGCTGTTGACACAGAAGGGATTAGGTTGCCACTCTCAACAACAAACAGCCTGTCTTTTGAAAAGAAAAAAAAAAAAAAAAAAAAAAAAAAAAAAGACCATCATAGTCTTTACTTGGATTAAAGAGGGCAGGAACTACTGCTTCATTCTTACTATAAAATCCTTATAATCCTTTGTATCTTTACTATTATATAAATCCTTAGAAGGGTTTAGAAATCTGGGGTAGAAGAGAGGCCTGAACTTTTTCTCTCCCCAGGTACAGAGTGACCACCTCATTTATTTTGAAACAGAACAGCAAAAGCAATCCTCTGTGGGGTTCATTTCTGGATTGTGAATTATTTAAACTGTCCACATGTTTTTAAAAATGTACAATTTACCAAGATAGAAAGAGCCACTGGTCAGGACAAATAATGTGCCTGGAGAGCCAAAAAAAGGAAAATATCTCTTCTATTTTGCAGAAAGCGCTGCTGTCTGAAAAATAATATTTCCAACAAATTAAGAATATAAGAGAGGCTCAGAGAGGGGGTGATTGTCCCTGACTTTTCCTCTCATGTCCTACATACACTGACATCTATTGTTTATTTGTTTGTTTGGCTTATGTTAAATAGCAAATTGAAAATAAAATCAATGATATAATTTGTACATTTACATTTCTTCTCAAGTTCTTTATAGTTAAATTTTTTTCATTTTTATCACTTCATTTTTTAATCTAGCAGATGGTCGAGATCTGATTTCCATGAGAAATGCTGTCAGGAACAGTAAATGGCATCTGTGGGTGGAGAAGAGATTCCTCCTTGATATCCTTTGTAACCTCTGACAATGGAAATACAGTGTCCTACATTTCTAAAAATTAAAGTTCTTGAAGTTCTATATTCCTCATAATTACTCAATTCTAAAGGAACTCAGATAAATATTTCTGATTTATATAAAAATGATCAAGATACTTGGGATTCAGTAACGAGGAAAAAGTAATTTTCTTCTTTTTATAAGATTTCATTTTCTGTCAGAATCAGCTTGCTAGTTTCTACCAGAAAAGTATGGTGGGATTTTTATCAGGATTGTACTGAATATACAGGTCATTTGGGCAAGAAGTGACTTCATAAAGTCTCAAGTTCACTATTCCATAAAAAAGTAAAAAGATTTCATTTTCATAAAGAGCAAAACCCATCATTTCCCCCTTATAACTTTCACGGGTAAAGTCTCATGTTAAAAAAATGTGATTGCCACGGAAATAATCTTTCTACAAACCATAACACTTGATGGAACAGCTCTGGTTAAAGACAGTGGAGTAAAGCCTTTATTTGCATCCCTTCACACCTTCAAAAGCACCAAAAACGACAAGAGATGAAAAGCAGAGTTCCCTGTCAATCCCTGAAAATAACACAACATTGTAAATCAACTATACTCCAGTAAAAACTAAAAAAATAAAAGTAAAGACTCTGACTCCAAAGCAGGAAACCCCTGCAGCCCACACACAGGCCAGCAGCTGCAGGGAGCCCAGCCTCCCTGTCCTCCTCTCCAGGCCACAGGTTGTCCACCAGGGTCGGTATCCAAACCCCCAGGTATTGCATGACGCTGATGTTAAAGACTAAAGCTGGGGACAAGGAGAAGGTGGGGGGAACCCGCAGCAAAGAGGAGGGCAGTAGGGGCCTGTGAGGGAAGAACCCAGAGCTGCTCAAGGTGTTGGCAGAGAAAACAGGCCAGAGGCCGGCACCTGGCTCTACTGCCACAGACAGTGACCCACTGCCCCCCCCCAACACCAGAAAATAAGACGTGCCTCGATGCGAAGGGAAGAACTGGTGGAAAAAAATTCAGAAAAATTCCAGGCAAAGGTTTAGGAGTGTGGTAGCTTGCTGCCTCCCCCTCCCCAGGGTATGTCCCTTCCTTGTCCCCATGATTCACTGGTGCTTTCCCCTAAAATTAGTCCATTTCACTTAAAGATGAGAAATAATTAGAAGGAACTAAAACTGAACTATGAATAAAAAGGGTAGGTGAGGAGATACTGAATAAAAGAGGAGCAAAAGGCAGATAAAGAAGATGCACAAGAAGGACTGACCAAAGACAAGAAGAACTCAGGGAAGAAATTATCCACAGTCTTAAGGAACCACAAACACCCATAAAAAAGAACCAAAAGCAGGAAGTGATACACAGGTTGAAAGAAGAAACTACAGTGGGGGGTAAAGGGCAGAAAACGGAGCCAGCTCGTAGAGAAATGGCTGATTCCAGGACTGGGATGGTGACCATGTAAGATTAGCCCGAAGCATCTTGTAGTGCCAGAGATCAAGGAAGTGCTCAAAACCAAAAGCACGTTGGCGCTTCCCTTGTGGCGCAGTGGTTAAGAATTCGCCTACCGGGCTTCCCTGGTGGCGCAGTGGTTGAGAATCCGCCTGCCGATGCGGGGCACACGGGTTCGTGCCCCGGTCAGGGAAGATCCCACATGCCGCGGAGCGGCTGGGCCCGTGAGCCATGGCCGCTGAGCCTGCGCGTCCGGAGCCTGCGCTCCACAATGGGAGAGGCCACAACAGTGAGAGGCCCGCGTACCACAAAAAAAAAAAAAAAAAAAAAAAAAAGAATTCGCCTACCAACGCAGGGGACACAGGTTCGAGCCCTGGTCCAGGAAGATCCCACATGCCGCGGAGCAACTAAGCCCGTGCACCACAACTACTGAAGCCTGTGTGCCTATGGCCTGTGCTCTGCAACAAGAGAAGCCACCGCAATGAGAAGCCCGCTCACTGCAACAAAGAGTAACCCCTGCTCACCGCAACTAGAGAAAGCCCGCACACAGCAACGAAGCCCCAACGCAGCCAAAAATGAATAAATAAAAAATTTTTAAAAATTTTTTAAAAAAAGAAAGATGGAAGATGTATTTAAAACCAAAAGCACAATGATGGGAGTATGTCACAGGGACACAGACTCTGATGCAAAGAGCTGCTGCATACGGCCTAAGTTGGAAAAAGGTGAAAAACAAAATTTTTAAAAAATGTATTGGCTTAAAACCCAAAATATGATGAAATAAACAAGTAAATAAATAAATGGGGAAGAAGAAACAAGCCACCCATTCAGAAGAATTACAAGTATCTAATGTAGATGCCTCCCCCTCCAGGAAGTGGGGGTATCTCTCTCCACCCCTAAAACGTGGGCTCTGCAGAATGTGTGCTGTGTGCAGTGCCTTCCTTCCCAAGAGAACAGTATAGAAAGGGGGGAACCAAGGAACCTCACAGGGAAGAAACCTCAGCCAGGAGATCAAGGTCGATCTCAACAGTGATAAGTCACACTGATGGTGTGTGTGTCCTTCATATGATGTGATGATAATGACACTTTACCTCTGTGGTTTTTCTCCCCAAAACCCAAATGTCTAATCATGAGAAAAACAGGCATATCCCAATTGGGAACATTCTCTAAAATACCTGACCATCATTCCTCACAATATCAAGGTCATTAAATATAAGGAAAGTCTGAGAAACTGTCACAGCCAAAGGGAGCCTGAGGAAACATAGTGACTGAATGTAATGCGGTATTCTGGATGGGATACTGGAACAGAAAAAGGACATTAGGTAAAAATTAAGGAAATCTCAAAAGTACAGACTTTAGTTAATAATAATAATAATGTATCAGTGTTGGTTCACTAGTGGTGACAAATGCCCTATACTCATGTGAACTGTTAACAGGGAAAGTGGGTATGGGGTATATGAAAACTCCGTATTACCTTCACATTTTTTTCCTGTAAAACTAAAACTATTCAAATAGGATTTCTGGTTTCTGGTCTGATACGTAAGGAGCTCAGAAGTTGTGACGTCTGTCCTCCCAAGAAAAAAAAAAAACTGAGGAAACTGAAAATCAAGAGCTCTTCCTGGATCCATCAGAGAATTAAGGTCACAGGGCAAACTACTGTCCCCCATCTGGAGAGACGGACAGGCAGAAACAGAGAAGCACAGCTTAGCTGGTGCAGAAGCTCACAACTGGAGTCAGTTTTGGTAGGAACACTTTAATTGTTCTAGCAATTGACGAATTGCTAGAGGCTCAGTGTAGCCTAGTATGAGCTTTAAAAAAACTCCAGAGGAGCTGCATTTTCCATAACTTTTGTGACATTTACCTCCAGAAGTCCCACCAGATTCTCACTGTGAAGAAGAATCCCTTTGGTTCTGCAGAAGGTGCTGGGGGTGGGGACGGTGGGGTGGTAACCTTTCGAAATACACCCAGAGTGCTCTGCCCTCAAGGGAAACTGTTTTCTCAGAATCTAACCACTTTGGGTTTTACCAAAGCCCAACCGTTGGGGTGGGGGAGTGGAATGCCCCCTGCAGGTTTCACTAAGAGACTGAGACCTAATCACAGGCCTACAGACCCTCCAACACACACATCCCATCACCACACCAACAGGGCTCCTGCAAGACAACAGGGGACTGCAGCTGAAGCGTGAGCCTCAGGCTCTATTTAAGAAGCTTCTGGGAAAACCCAAAGACAATAGCGGAAACACAAACAAGGGCACATGAGGACATTTTTGCCTCTGACACCACAGCCAGGGCAATTGTAGCCTATATGGTAGCCAGATAAATATAAAACTGCACGCTAAAGGCCCATCTACCTCAGCTCCATTCACATGACACACCATGTCCAGCTTTCAACAAAAATTACAATGCATGCTAAAAGGCAAAAAAGTCTGAGACTATTCTAAAATGAAAAAAGCTGACTGAAAAAAGAAAATCCAGTGCCTCCACGCCCTGCACCCCTGCCCCCTCCTCCCCCACTGTCTGCATGCTTGAAAAAAAAAAAAAAAGTGAGCAAGAAGAACTCAAGAAAGAGAGGAGAGAAACAAAAACAGTAGTAGGAAGTCCCAGTAGAAGAAACAAAAGTAGCATGAAGACAATAAAAACACAAGTTAGCCTATGGCATATAGAGCAGAGAAAATAACAAGGCAAAATGAAAAATGCTAAGGGAAATAAAACATGACCCAAGAGGTTTATAAGTAACAGAGAAATGTCTTTAAAGTGTGCAGTCCACAGGCAGACATTCTCAAGCACATAAGAACTCAGGTAAAACACATCAAGGTGAACCTTTCAAAAATATAATGACCAAAAATATCCAACCAAGAGACAGCACAATACAAGGATCTCAGGAACCAAGAAACCACTGTAAATACCACCTCTACTTACACCCGCAACGAGGACAGAATTATGCATAATTTATGTATAAAAAGGGGACCTGCACATAATTTATGTACAAAAGAATGTGATACATCTTGACTTTATAAAATATAATTTTTAAAATTGGGTAGGTGGGAGTAAATAAAATGTGATAATCTTATCTTTGTTACGAGTCAATTGATCATTTTTTAAATTTAATTTTTTAATACAGGTTCTTATTAGTTATCTATTTTATACATATTAGTGTATGTATGTCAATCCCAATCTCCAGATTCAACTCACCACCACCCCACCCCCAACTTTAACCGTTTGGTTAATATGTCTGTTCTCCACATCTTTGTTTCTATTTCTGCCTTGCAAACTGGTTCATCTGCACCATTTTTCTAGATTCCACATATATGTGTTAATATACGATATTTCTTTTTCTCTGACTTACTTCACTCTGTATGACAGTCTCTAGGTCCATCCATGTCTCTACAAATGACCCAGTTTGGTTCCTCTTTAGGGCCGAGTAATATTACATTGTATATATGTACCACATCTTCTTTCATCATTCGCCTGTTGATGGGCGTTTAGGTTGCTTCCATGACCTGGCTACTGTAAACAGTGCTGCAATGAACATTGGGGTGCATGTGTCTTTTTGAATTATGGCTTTCTCTGGGTATATGCCAAGTAGTGGGACTGCTGGGTCAAAAGGTAATTCTATTTTTAGTTTTCTAAGGAACCTCCATACAGTTCTCCATAGTGGCTGTATCAATTTACATTCCCAACAACAGTGCAAGAGGGTTCCCTTTTCTCCACACCCTCTCCAGCATTTGTTGTTTGTGGATTTTCTGAAGATGCCCATTCTAACCGGTGTGAGGTGATACTTCATTGTAGTTTCGATTTGCTTTTCTCTAATGATTAGTGATGCTGAGCAGCTTTTCATGTGCCTCTTGGCCATCTGTATGTCTTCTTTGGAGAAATGTCTATTTAAGTCTTCTACCCATTTTTGGATTGAGGTGTTCGTTTTTTAAATATTGAGCTTCAAGACTGTTTATATATTTTGGAGATTAATCCTTCATGCGTTGATTTGTTTGCAAATATTTTCTCCCATTCTGAGGATTGTCTTTTCATCTTGTTTATAGCTTCCTTTGCCGCACAAAAGCTTTTAACTTTCATTACGTCCCATCTGTTTGTTTTGTTTTGATTTCCAATACTCCAGGAACTGTGTCAAAAAAGATCCTGCTGTGACTTATGTCTAAGAGTGTTCTTCCTATGCTTTCCTCTAAGAGTTTTATGGTGTCCAGTCTTACATTTAGGTCTTTAATATATTTTGTGTTTATTTTTGTGGATGGTGTTAGGGAGTGTTCTAATTTCATTCTTTTACATGTAGCTCTCCAGTTTTCCCAGCATCATTTATTGAAAAGACTGTCTTTTTTCCATTGTATATTCTTGCCTCCTTTGTCATAGATTACTTGACCATAGGTGCGTGGGTTTATCTCTGGGCTTTCTCTCCTGTTCCACTGACCTATATTTCTATTTTTGTGCCAGAACCACACTGTCTTGATTGCTGTAGCTTTGCAGTATAGTCTGAAGTCAGGGAGTCTGATTCTTCCAATTTGGGGTCTTTCTTTTGTGCCTCCATACATCTTTAAAAATTTTTTGTTCTAGTTCTGTAAAAATTACCATTGGTATTCTGACAGGGATTGCACTGAATCTGTAGATTACTTGGAGTACTACAGTTATTTTCACAATATTGATTCTTTCAATCCAAGAATATGGTATATCTCTCCATCTGTTTGTGTCATCTCTGATTTCTTTCATCAGTGTCTTATAGTTTTCTGAGTAAAGGTCTTTTACCACCTCAGGTAGGTTTATTCCGAGGTATTTTATTCTTTTTGTTGCAGTGGTGAATGGGACTGTTTCCTTAATTTCTCTTTCTGACCTTTCGTTGTTACTGTATAGGAATGCAAGAGATTTCTGTGCATTAATTTTGTATCCTGCAACTTTACCAAATCATTGATTAGCTCTAGTAGTTTTCTGGTGGTATCTTTAGGATTCTCTATGTATAGTATCATGTCAACTGCAAACAGTGACAGTTTTACTTCTTCTTTTCCATTTTGTATTCCTTTTATTTCTTTTTCTTCTCTAATTGCCATGGCTAGGACTTCCAAAACTATGCTGAACAAGAGTGGCAAGAGTGGACATCCTTGTCTTTTTCCTGATCTTAGAGGAAATGCTCTCAGTTTTTCACCATTGAAAATGTTTGCTGT
Source organism: Kogia breviceps (assembly GCF_026419965.1). Classification (NCBI taxonomy): domain Eukaryota; kingdom Metazoa; phylum Chordata; class Mammalia; order Artiodactyla; family Physeteridae; genus Kogia; species Kogia breviceps. The sequence goes on along the minus strand of NC_081323.1, from coordinate 33,365,765 downwards.
AGGGCTGCCATATATGGCCTTTATTATGTTGAGGTAGGTTCCCTCTATGCTCACTTTCTGGAGAGTTTGTATCATAAATGGGTGTTGAATTTTGTCAAAAGCTTTTTCTGCATCTATTAAAATGATCATATGGTTTTTATTCTTCAATTTGTTAATATGGTGTACCACACTGACTGATTTGAGTATATTGAAGAATCCTCGCATCTCTGGGATAAATCCCACTTGATCATGGTGTATGATCCATTTAATGTATTGTTGGATTCTAGTTTGCTAGTATTCTGTTGAGGATTTTTGCATCTATATTCATCAGTTACATTGGTCTGTAATCCCTTTTTTTGTAGTACCTTTGTCTGGTTTTGATATCAGGGTGATGGTGGCCTCATAGAATGAGTTTGGGAGTGTTCCTTCCTCCGCAATATTTTGGAAGAGTTTGAAAAGGATGGGTGTTAGCTCTTCTCTAAATGTTTGATAGAATGTACCTGTGAAGCCATCTGGTCCTGGACTTTTGTTTGTTGGAAGATCTTTAATCACAGTTTCACTTTCACTACTTGTGATTGGTCTGTTCATATTTTCTATTTCTTGCTGGTTCAGTCTTGGAAGATTATACCTTTCTAAGAATTTGTCCATTTCTTCCAGGTTGTCCATTTTATTGGCACAGAGTTGCTTGTAGTAGTCTCTTAGGATGCTTTGTATTTCTGCAGTGTCTGCTGTAACTTCTCCATTTTCATTTCTAAATTTTGTTGATTTGAGTCCTCTCCCTCCTTTTCTTGATGAGTCTGGCTAAAGGTTTATCAATTTTGTTGATCTTCTCAAAGAACCACCTTTTAGTTTTATTGATCCTTGCCATTGTTTTCTTTGTTTCTATTTCATTTATTTCTGTTCTGATCTTTATGATTTCTTTCCTTCTACTACCTTTGGGTTTCTTTGTTCTTCTTTCTCTATTTCTTCTAGGTGCAAGGTTACATTGTTTATTTGACATTTTTCTTGTTTCTTGAGGTAGGATTATATTGCTATAAACTTCCCTCTTAGAACTGCTTTTGCTGCATCCCATAGGTTTTGGATCGTTGAGTTTTCGTTGTCATTTGTCTTTAGGTATTTCCTGATTTCCTCTTTGATTTCTTTGGTGATCTCTTGGTTATTTAGCAACATATTGTTTAGTCTCCACGTGTTTGTGTTTTTTATGTTTTTTTTTTCCCCTGTAACTGATTTCTAATCTCATAGCATTGTGGTCAGAAAAGATGCTTGATATGATTTCAATTTTGTTAAATACACTGTGGCTTGGTTTGTGACCCAAGCTGTGATCTATCCTGGACAATGTTCCATGTGCATTTGAGAAGAAAGTGTAATCTTCTGTTTTCGGATGGAATATCCTATAAATATCAATTAAATCTATCTGGTCTATTGTGTCATTTAAAGCTTGTTTTTCCTTATTAATTTTCATTTTGGATGATCTGTCCATTGGTGTAAGTGAGGTGTTAAAGTCCCCCACTATTACTGTGTCACTGTTGATTTCTTCTTTTATAGCTGTTAGCATTTGCCTTATGTACTAAGGAGCTCCTCTGTTGGATGCATATATATTTATAATTGTTATACCTTCTTGGACTGATCCCTTGATCATTATATGTAGTGTCCTTCCTTGTCTCTTGTAACATTCTTTATTTTAAAGTCTAGTTGATCTGATATGAGTATTGTTACTCCAACTTCCTTTTGATTTCCACTTGCATGGAATATCTTTTTCCATCCCCTCACTCTCAGTTTGTATGTTTCCCTAGGTCTGAAGTGGGTCTCTTGTAGACAGCATATAGATGGGTCTTGTTTTTGTATCCATTCAGCAAGCCTCTGTCTTTTGGCTGGAGCATTTAATCCATTCACATTTAAGGTGATTATCAATACGTATGTTCCTACCACCATTTTGTTAATTGTTTTGGGTTTGTTTTTGTAGGCCCTTTTCTTCTCTTGTGTTTCCCACTTAGAGAAGTTCCTTTAGCATTTGTTGTAGAGCTGGTTTGGTGGTGCTGAATTCTCTTAGCTTTTGCTTGTCTGTAAAGCTTTTGATTTCTCCATCAAATCTGAATGAGATCCTTGCCAGGCAGAGTAATCTTGGTTGTAAGTTCTTCCCTTTCATCACTTTAAATATATCATGTCACTCCATTCTGTCTTGTAGCATTTCTGCTGAGAAATCAGCTGTTAACCTTATGGGAGTTCCCTTGTATGTTGTCATTTTTCCTTTGTTGCTTTTAATAATTTTTCTTTGTCTTTTTGTCAGTTTGATTACTATGTGTCTCAGCATGTTTCTCCTTGGGTTTATCCCGCCTGGCAAGCTCTGCACTTCCTGGACTTGGGTTGCTATTTCCTTTTCCATGTTAGGGAAGTTTTCGACTATAATCTCTTCAAATATTTTCTTGGGTCCTCTCTCTCTCTTCCTTTTCTGGGACCCCTATAATGCGAATGTTGGTGCATTTAATGTTGTCCCAGAGGTCTCTTAGGCTGTCTTCAATTCTTTTCACTCCTTTTTCTTTATTATGTTCCACAACAGTGAATTACACCAGTCTGTCTTCCAGGTCACTTATCCGTTCTTCTGCCTCAGTTTTTCTGCTATTGATTCCTTCTAGTGTATTTTTCATTTCAGTTATTTTGTTGTTCACCTCTGTTTGCTTGTTCTTTAATTCTTCCAGGTGTTTTTTCTTTAATTCCTCTAGGTCTTTGTTAATCATTTCTTGAATCTTCTCACTCTTTGCCTCCATTCTTTTTCCGAGGTCCTGGATCATCTTCACTATCATTTTTCTGAATTATTCTTCTGGAAGGTTGCCTATCTCCACTGCATTTAATTGTCTTTCTGGGGTTTTATCCTGTTCCTTCATCTGGTACATAGTCTTTTGCCTTTTAATTTTGTGTATCTTTCTGTGAATGTGGTTTTCGTTCACAGGCTGCAGAACTGTAATTCTTCTTGCTTCTGCTGTCTGCCCTCTGGTGGATGAGGCTATCTAAGAGGCTTGTGCAAGCTTCCTGCTGGGAGGGACTGGTGGTGGGCACAGCTCAGTTAAACTTTAATCTGCTTGTCTGCTGATGGGTGGGGCTGAATTCCCTCCCTGTTGGTTGTTTGACCTGAGGCAACTCAACACTGGAAGCTACAAACTCTTTGGTGGGGCTAATTTCAGACTCTGGGAGGGCTCATGCCAAGGAGTACTTCCCAGAATTTCTGCTGCCAGTGTACTTGTCCCTGCAGTGAGCCACAGCCACCCTGCCACCTCTGCAAATGATGCTAGCCTTCAACATCTGATTCTCTGGGAATTCCTCCTCTTGTTGCCAGACACCCCCCCCCCCCCCACTGCCAGGTTGGGAAGCCTGATGTGGGGCTCAGAACCTTTACTCCAGTGGGTGGACTTCTGTGGTATAATTGTTCTCCAGTTTGTGAGTCACCCACCCAGCAGTTATGGAATTTGTTTTCATCGTGATTTCGTCCCTCCTACCATCTCATTGCAGCTTCTCCTTTGTCATCGGATGTGGGGTATCTTTTTTGGTGAGTTCCAATGTCTTCCTGTCAATGATTTTTCAGCAGTTAGCTGTGATTCCAGTGCTCTCACAAGAGGTAGTGAGTGCACGTCCTTCTACTCCGCCATCTTGAACCTGCCCATCTCAACTGATCATTTATAAGAGCAAAACAACACTGATAATTTATAAAATGGAAACACAACACATGAAAAGTAGCAACTACTGTTTTAATGTTTTTTATAATCTTTGTTCTTAATGTCACATATATTTTAGAGGTTGTGGTGGAGAAAAATTTAATTTGAATTTCATCAATTTCTTCAGTTTTACTTGATTTTCTTTCACTTCCATTAAATTCAAGTAAAATTAAATTTAATGTTTGAACTAGTTTGAACGCAATGTTATAAAGTTATTTCATTCTGTCTTCCTGTTCTTTTTTGTCTCATTTTAATTTCTTTGTATCACTCTACATATCCATCCTATTATCTGTGCCTATTCATTTAAGTACTTAAAATAATGTTCATTAAATGGTAATTTAATTATATTTAGAGAATGATTTTGAGTTATCTGTTGCTTCTTATATTATGTGAAACTTTTATAAGTGAGCATGCATCATTTTTATAGAAACAATAAAAAGTGATTATTTTTTTACATATTTAATGGAACAGTTAAATTAACACCATATGGCTTTTTCTTTTAATAACCTGGGATTTGGGGCAATCAGATTTCAAGTTTCAGCTCAGCAAAGAGGTGGTTACATAATATCTCTAGTTCTTAGTTTCATCATCTGTTAAAAATGAAGGAGTTGAACTGAGATATTTCTGTTTCCAGCTCTGAAATTCTATATCTCAGGTACTGATGATTAAAATCTCTCTATGCTGAGTTAGAAGTAGCACTTTAGAGACCATGGAGATATTTTACCTATTAACTTGGCTATATTGCTTTTGAGGAGTGTACCTTTCTTCCCATAAAATCTTCACAGCATTCTTATTTGAAGTAAGGGAAACGTGTACAGGCAAAATAGAGCCCAATATAATAATGAAATGTTACTTTTCAAAGGTTGTAGAATACAAAAAGGGCAGAAACAAACGGGAATGCAGTATTCATGAGAAAACCCGTAAAACTGTACCACTTCCTGCTATAACCATTATCCTTACAGCAGGAGTGGGAAATGACGCAAAGACAATTGAGCTCTTATGGGAAAATTGTACATTAAAGTTAAAAATGATGACTGAGGTCAAATATATTGGATATTTGTAAGAGACATGATAGGCCTAGAGAACACTGGAAGAAAACTGAACAACAGCCCTATGGCTTACTTTGTGTAATTATGAAATTTGATTATGCTGAGTAAAACATAGGAAACAAATGAGAATTAAAATAGCACATTTCTTTGGCCTAAGAGAAATAATGACAAGCTTATTCTGCAATTCAGTGAAGAAAACATATTCTAAAGACAAAAAGACTGAAACAAAAGCCATTAAAAAAAATGAAATTGGTTATTTTGAGGCTCACTGATTTCCAGTGAAATTTGTCTTGCCCTTCTTCGCTGCTTGTGGAGTCTAAAAATCCAAGTGATCAACTTTATTTTGCATGTTCGAGAAACAAGCCCATAACTTTCAGGCTGAACTAGCTCTATATGAAGAATTATCAGTGGAGTAAGAAAAGACAGTGGCTCCTTATAGAACTAGCATACCCAGTTTATGGAATTATTTGCGAATCTCAGTTTTGGGAAAATAAAAGCATTGAGTATCCATTTATTCATCAATTTGGCTAGCTATATGTATATGTATATATATTAGAAATACAGTCAGCATTCTCTGTTGCTTTGTAATATTTCTTAATGATCTTAATGACCTCAGAGTGAAATTTTCATCTACAAGCTGGCTTTTCCCTTTCTGATTCCCAGTGAACTGACACAGCCTGATTTCTTCTAAGAGTCACCACGCTCAAATGCTGACTTCAATGTTTATTACGTTAGAATAAGATAGGTCGGCCAGTCTGCTGCCATCAAGGAGACAAATTAAATGTAATGGAAAAGTCTGCTTTTATTAAAAGCCTTTTTCTCTTAGCCAAGTTCACTTTTTAGGTCAGCCAGGTGGTCCTGACGGCAAAAGACAGCATAGGTTTTGCTATATGGCATCGTTGTTCCTTTGTATATAAATAATGGCAGCCCTAATATAGAAAAGAAATTAAAGTGAGCAATAAAAAGTCTTGCCTATCTTTTATGATTTTACAACAGTTAAGCAGCTAACGCTGGATTATACATCACTGAAGGGAAAATGAGAACAACAACAGTAATAAAGTATAGAATCTTTACTAATGAAAGGAAAACATCTGACTTTTGTTACCACCTAATAAAAGTGCACTTTATTGTCATTCCTCATTTACTAGGCATTTTCTTTACTCCTGTAATACTTGGCTACCTAACCAGTATCCAGTTTTTAAAGATTAGAGAGAAAAATTCTATACGGCAAATCTATATGGTCAAATCAGCTTTAACCTGTCTTTTGCCAGTAGACGGACCTACCTGACAACTGCCAGCATTTGAAACACCCACGCTCTACAGGTTCGTGGTTGTAAGTTTCAGCCACTCCAGCTTTTGAGGAATACAAATAATGAAAACTCATCAAAGGGCTGCCATAACTCTCCCAGCTGACTAGATGGAAGCATTTCTGACTACTCAAAATTAATAGCAGCTCCGAAGGCCTTATAAGAACAGCTGTCACTGAGAAATATACTCACAAACAAATAAGTAATTCTCCCAGTTTGCTTTGTTAGAGGCATGAAGCGGCAACTCTTTGGGGCAACCTAGATGGGTTATCAAAGGAGCAATGAGCTCCCGTAGACCTTTGATATGGTAATGTGAGCGTACCATGCACTATTTATGAGCACGTGCTATGTGCCTCGCCCAGAGCTTGGTACATTCTAGACTCTCATTAAGGATCTGCTCAATGAACAAGGCAGAATCCTTTGCTGGTGGTCCACATGGAACAGCCAGCAATTATAATTAGGACATTCCACCAACAGAAGCTGCCGTCCTGTCATCACTGAAGTACTAAAACTTGGTGAGATCCTAGGTATAAAACCACATCTGGAAATGTATCAATACTTAGGACTGCACTGACTTTGTTATATTTGGTATAAAATACAAAATAAAATAAAATCCCACTCCTCCCAAAGCCAGTATCAATTTTATTTAGGTATGAGCCAATGAAGACGGATTTGAGAACTTTAATACATGTCACAACAATTTTTCAAAGTGAGAAACATTTCAGATCTATGAGAATTTCATATTGCATTTTTATGAATAATTATGCAGTTGAATTAACTCAAATGTTTGTATTTTCCATCTGTTACTGTGATGCTAATTGTCCCTTTCAGGGACTGAGACGTGACAGGAACCTGTCATTGCCATGACATTCAATAGAAGGAACCCCATTTCTAGCTTTCATCCATGGGGTCTTGCTATGTAACAGATTTTTATAGGGAAGAGATTTTCTTCTTTCTGGGCTCATCTGGAGAACTCTGAAAACTCCCCCTTCTTGAGTGAACATGGTCATGGAGACTCAGGAGAAAGAAGAAAGACTAGGAGTCAGGAGACATGAACCTTGCCTGGGCCCCAAGTCTTGATGTGACTTTGAACAAAACTCTCCCTGGGGACTTGATTCCTCATTTCTAAAATGAAAAACTGGACTACCCAATCTTTAAGGCCCCTTGGAGTACTTGATGTCTCATAATGTGCAAGTGGTTCCAACCCATTGTTACAGAAGTTTCCCTGCTGGTTGGAGAGGAAAGCCTGGTACAAATCTATGTTTCATAGTCTTTGGTGATCAAAGAGGCAATCAACATGTTTTCATTGTCTAGGTTTAAATGTGCCTGTCGTTAATTTTGACCAGATTATTTGTCACTGGAAATCACCTTTTAGATTTGGTGATCTATAATGACTGTAATAATGAAAAATCAATAACGCTCCCAAGGTGGATGCAAAAGAAATGACAGGCAGCATCTTAACCAACGGTCCAGAGAGCATCATTTGGGGAATATTTTTTTCCCTAACTACACACACTCTCAGATCCCATGTCAGATTTCCTGAATTAGAATTTCCTAGCTTGGGTCCTGGAACCACATGTCTTAGAAAAGCTTCCCAGCTAATTGGTGCCTTTTGCTCCCCAACCCACCATTGAAAGAAGTGATTTAAATACTGATTATCTATCAGGTAGAGAAAATCGTATGATACAAGCCATACAGTGAGGTTAAGCGGGCCTCTGATAACGTACCAGGTTAGGAAGCTGGCAGCATTCAATTTTTGCCTACATAGCTGTGTGCTATTTAAAAATTCAAGGAGGCTGAGCGCTTGGTGTGGCTGAATTTATCTAAGGTTTACTGAATGCTCCCTGTGGCTGTGGTCGGTAGCATTATAATTTGGGTGGTGAGCAGATTTGCAATTTTTATATTAAATTTGGAATGCTGGTTATAAAACTGTTTAGAATGCATTTCAGTGATGGATGGTAAATGGCTGTCTAAGACAAATACAAGGCCAATAGGCAGTTTCTTTTCTTTCCCTTTTTTGGTGCTACTTTGGGGAAATTACTTGGGAAATAAAGAAGGTTAAAAACGGTTCTATCAGTACAAACTGAAAGTTCATATACAAATTACATAAGCTCTTGCCCTAATCGTTTTCTTCCTTCCCAATGGTATTTACTGGGCATCCAGAGACTGCCAGATGTGAGACTGAACAGTTGCTCTAACACAGCAATCTTTCATGTTTTACTCGAAGGCTCTGAAAATATTTTTCTCCCTTAGCTCTGTAACAGGGAGAAAGGAGCCCCCCTGGGGATATGGCTGATGGAGGCTGATCCTGTCTGACACTTAGGGACTCTGAAGACTCACTGTGATAATTCAGTTATGATGCAGACAGGCAACACACCTGTTCCCAGTAACTTAGGCTCTCACCACACATGGGCAGTCAATTTCTCTTAGCATTTATTTAGATCGTACATTTTAATACATAAAATATCCCATTTTCATGGTTCATCCTCCTGCCTCTGGGCAGAAGCACAAACCTGCTTCAGAATCACTATTGGCTAAGATAATAAAAGGGCCCTCAACAATCGATTTCAATGTGTAACTGCTTTCACTGTGAGATGATTCTCCGGAGCCCATTAGGCTCCAGCACTCAGGAGGGAAGGTTCCTTGTTAACTGTAAAAAAGTCCTCTACAAATCCGACAGGGGTTGGCATCTCTGGACCTCCTAGAAGGAGCAGCTCTCTCAGTGACCCTCTGATCTTCCAGCCCCATGTCCTACCACTTCATGAAATACATTCAGAGCCTACCAGACCACTCATCCAAAAGGGGGGAAGGGGACAGGACACTAGGTCTTCACTATTCATTCATTCTAATGGTTGAAAGGGGATGTGGTTTTAAAATAGTCCTTTCTTTTCAGCTTCTTGATGAGCTATGTTTTTGTCCTGCCTGACTCTCAGACTATGACCTGGATCCACAGGTAAACTTCATGGACACTAGACATCAATAGTAACTCTGCCTCATCTGTAGAGAAGAGAGAAGATGACACTCACTGGGGCTCTGTTTCTGGGCACATAACTTGATTGATATTTAAAAGGATTATACTGATTTTAATAGAGTGGAAAATGCATAGTTTTCATACAGATAAAAAGCACTGCGGCAATGATCTGCATGACCAAATTTCAAAGGCATGCTCTCCAGCAGACGCTGCACGATACTTTGTGGTTACTTTCAATAACATATTTCATCTGAGGCTCTCACAATCTTTTACAAACTACCTGCGGCACGATCATTTTACAGATGTGGAGTCTGAAAACACAGGGTTTAATCTGATGAAGATTCCACACAAGGTCAGCAAACGGGCACAGAGAAGGAAAGCCAGGAGGAGCTATTATCTTGCACAACACATGTCAGCGTATAAAGAGGACAGACTAATTCAAAACAGAAGGCGAAGCTATTTAGAATCCAGGAGAAAATGCTAAGCTGAAAGAGCATAAATAAATAAAAATAAAACAATTTTAAAAACCTTGAATAATGCAGCACCTCTAGTGAGAGCTCAGCCCACTCACACAGTGAATCTGGAAATAGAACTAGCATAACGCTTACATATGAGGCCAGTCACCACAGGCAACCTGCTCTTCCTCCAGTATTATTCAGGACAAATAATTTAGTTTTCTTTTTTTATTCTGAAATTTGTCACCATACAAAATAATGCATTAAATTTTTCTGTGATTTCTGCTTTTTCCCTGTCTTCAATCCCCACACCCCAGAGTTTCAGAGAATCCACTGACTTTTCATCCTTCCCATTCGTAAGTTCACTTTGCTTATAATAACCCCTAGGTTCCTTCTGTTTTCTTCACAGACATGTGTTATACCTAATAATCAACAACCCTGCCTGTTTTAATTGGTTCACCACACGAGTGAATATAAAGTAACCCTTGGAGGCCCTTCAGCTGACATCATTCTCCTTAAGAGGACATTATAGTAAATAAATAAGCAAATATGTGAGTCAACAGGGAGATCAAAAGACTTAGATGAATGATGGTTAAGGAATTCTTAAAACCCTCTCACTAATGGGGGTGAATGCCCTCAGCGCTCTCAGCCCACCCAGTTTCTTTGTGTTCTTTCCTAATCTTGTTTTTTTGTAAAGTAAGTCTTTAACAACAGTTGAGCAATTACGAAATTTCTTCATGGAGCAAGTCTGCACTTGCAGACATGTTGATATCTTCCAGAATGTCCATAGCAAAGTGCTAACAGCAGCAAAACTCTGGAAACTACTTGTATGTCCATCAAGAGGATTCTGGGAACCTGATCAAGTGTTATGCCAACTTGGTACCACTGCTCATGGGAAAATGATAAATTGCTTGATAAACTGATAAATTGTTTATGGACCAGGGAAATGAGAGCTATTCGGTAGGAAGCCATAGCGTAAGGCTTCTCTGAGTGAGGTGACTCCTGTAACTCAGCATGTCCCTCATGGGGACTCTGGACGTTCTGCCCATGGAGTTGTGCCCAGAGAAAGTGGCTCTCCTGTTGCATAGGATTCTATGGCAGAGTGGTTCTCGAATCTTCCCCACGTGGGGCTCCTCTCCTAGCACCTAAGCTATTACCTGCAAGAGGTGGCGCAAAGACAACAGCATCTGGACAGCTGTGTGGACTGCAGTGGACGCTGTTGCCAGACCACCTCTGTGCCTCGGCCCTGCCGGGAAGCAGTGATCTCTGTCTTACATCGTTCCTGGGTCACCCGGTGCCAAGCGTGGCCTATGGGAGTCCTGTGAGTCTGAATGTTTAGCTGGACCCAAGAAGACCTCCTGAGGGCATTGCAAATGGTTACTTCTGAGGATCAGATTAAGAGAAACTTTCACATTCTATGTATATATCTTTGAGTAATTTCAGTCTTTAACCATAAACATGTAACTTATTATCTGGAGAAAGAAAGACTATTGAAAGAAAAAAAAACCTCCATAAAAGGAACTGTCACATCAAACTCCTTTAGAGGTCTATGCCCAGGAAAACATGGCTAAGATTCCACAATGAAATGGGAATGAATAGGATGTAACTTTAGACAAAGTTCTAAAACATTAAAAGCTATAACCAAATCTACAGTTCTGAGGTGAATAAACATTCTGTATCTTGGTAAGTATATCACAAATTCTGGATATACTGAATTCAAGAGTGTTTTTTCAATATTTTTCAGCTTGATTAAAAATTTGGAACCTTTTATGACTAGGTAAATTTAATAGGTATCATTTAAAAAATGATCACCAACCATTTTGTTATGCAATTAAGACAGCAAGAGTAGTTTTCTATTTTCTACTTCCATAGAAATAATGAGTCCAATGTGGTGAAGGGATGAGGTAAATAAAACTTGTTCCCACTTGGCTATGAAACAGCCATTTCCTGAGAGGAAACTTTCAGCATCCTTCCATATGAACCCTTTGGCTTTCTTTCCCGAAGAAATTCTGTCTTTAACAAGTCCAATCATTTCCAGGATGTTGTCAGGCCAAACAGCTACCCCATTCCCCATTTGGAGGTAGCTAATTACTTCAAGAAGATTGACATTATAGACAATCATATGAACAATTATAAGATGAATCATAATTGATGAATACCTAAACACAGAATACTGATCTCAAGTCCCAACAAACACTCGGCAAGTAAGATGATGTGAAGCGAGGCTGCACAAAAGAAATGTCAACTTAACGAAAAAAATAAACCTGATATTCATCTTGATATTTAAGCTTCATCTTGAAAATGTTAAATGGACGATGCTGTCCTCTCACTGAAATAAGATTTATCACCATCTAGAATGACACGCTACTGTGTGCTTAGAGATAATGTTCCTCCCTGGTTCAGTTTCGATAATATTGTTTGGTTAGAAATAGGAAATAGAGATGAACTGTCTGGGCTTCTGCTAACGGGCTGTGTCACAAGAGGCGAGTCTCTCGTTCCCACCACAGAGACCATGAATGTCAAAGGCACAGTACAGCCGGGCCGGAAGCGCTCAGCGAATTGGGAGGAGTTCCTCCCAATGATACTCAGAGTTCCTCTGAGTTCCTCAGAGTTGTGGCCAAGGAAAAGCTCTGTGGCACCCGGGCAGCCCTGCAGGGTTTGTAATTAGCTCAGCTTCCCTGTCTCCAGGCGGTGCTTATCTTAGGATCTCACCACATGGTTTCAACCACTATTCACATTTTCTCTTCTCTTTCAAATACATGCACACATGTCTGTAGCTTCCCTTTCATAATGGTTTTTTGTCCTTATAAGAATGAAACTGTAAGTCACAAAGTTGGACTCAGTGTGGAAAAGCAACTTCCCATCTTCATTATCATTTAGATCACGAGTCTGTCTTCAGGAAAGGGGTTTCTGGGAGAAGTCCTCTATGAACAGAATGGAAATTCCAGCTGGGTTTCAACGTTCAGACCTTCTTGAATATCATCCAGTGGTTTCCCACAGCACTCAGACTCAGGTTCACGGTGCCACGTGGTCAAGCCCTTGCCCTCCTCTTTACCACACTGGCCACTCTCCTTGGGTCTTCTCATTCTGGAAACACGCTGAGCTTGGTCCCATCCCAGAGCCTTTGCATTTGCTGCTCCCTCACCTTCAGCAGTGCTCACATCCAGATCTTCATACCTCTCTTCTTTTCAGCATTCAGATCTCAGCTCAATCTCACCCCAAGATCACTCTTTCTACCTGCGCATCTAAAGCAGCCCACTGCCCAGCTCTCATGCCACACTATCACATTGCACTGTATTTTCTCCATGGCACCTAACATTACCTAAAATCCTCTTATTTACTGGGCTTTGTTTGTCTGTTTATTGCTCATTTTCTCTGCTTCATGAGAGGAGGGATGTCGCTGTCTTGCTCACAATTGTATGCACAGTGTGGGGCTGCTCAGTACAGATTTATGACCAAATGAAGGAGGAAACCAGCTCAATTTTCTTCACTTGAAGGCCACTTAATTTTTTCAGCATGTATGTAACACACCCTTTTTCCCCTTGAAAATAATTTTACATGTGTGATCATCTCTGTTCATTAATTTTGTCTGGTAGCAGACAACCACTTCAGTTCACAGGTTCACGTCATTATTAAACTCAGGTAAGTTTTCTTCTATTATATCTTTTTTTTTTTTTAACGTTTTTTTTTTTTTTTGTGGTATGTGGGCCTCTCACTGCCGCGGCCTCTCCCGCTGCGGAGCACAGGCTCCAGACGCGCAGGCCCAGCAGCCACGGCCCACAGGCCCAGCCGCTCCGCGGCATGCGGGATCCTCCCGGACCGGGGCACGAACCCGCGTCCCCCGCATCGGCAGGCGGACTCCCAACCACTGCGCCACCAGGGAAGCCCCTTCTTCTATTATATCTTTTTTTTTTTTTTTTTGCGGTATGCGGGCCTCTCACTGTTGTGGCCTCTCCCGTTGCGGAGCACAGGCTCCGGACGCGCAGGCCCAGCGGCCATGGCTCACGGGCCCAGCCGCTCCGCGGCATGTGGGATCCTCCCGGACCAGGGCACGAACCCGTGGTCCCCTGCATCGGCAGGCGGATTCTCAACCACTGCGCCACCAGGGAAGCCCTATTATATCTTTAAAAACTGCTTCTGTCTGCTTCAAAGTTTTCTTTAAAAACACTGATTAGACCTGTCTATTACTGCTTTGCAAATTTATTTAAATATCTCTCATCTCATATTTCAACTAAAATGCCATGTTGTCAGAGAGCCCAACCCTGAAACGTCCTTATACTAAAGTGTCCAACACCTTCTGCCCATCACATTTTATTGATATTTTTCCTATAAAGCATACACCTCACTTAAAATGGTAACTGCAACTTAGCAAGCATACTTTTTAACTGTTAGTTATTATTATATTTTCCTGGTTTATTGTCAGTCTGTCCTGATATAAATTTAAGATATATAAGAGAAGACACTTTTGTTCTTCTTGTCCACTACTGTATTACTAGAGTTTAGAAAAATGTGCCTGTGTAGAATGGCATTGAACTAATGGCACTGAAAGAACTAATATGAAATAAATCATGGAATGAATTTATACATACATACATATATAGATATATAAATCCTGGTAAAGTTTGTATCCTTTTTTTCAAGTAAATTGTTTTTTTCCAACTACACTGTGGGAATTTAGCAAGTTAATATGAAAATCTGTACATTATTAAAGTACTGATGTAGTAACATATAATCAAGCAGTTAATGAACTGCAAAGCTCACTTTAAAAACCAGTTGCACTATACATTTAATATATATACAATTACTTCTTGTTACTGTCAAAATTAACTTGGGACATGAAGAGTAAATTGCAGAGACAAACTTAATAAATTGACTTTGATGTAGTTACTTCTGGAACTGAAACCTCTTGGGAACACTGAGCTAAAATTCATACCTGAACGTTCTTCAATTTTTAATCAAATACTATTATGATAACTTAACAACAGAATTTAAAGATAGCTCAATTTTTCCTGGACTCTAGATTCTGTTACACTTCAAGGAACCACTTTATCTACCCAAAGGTATTTCTCTTTATATTGTGTATCAGATAAGGGGGCTTAGAAGCCATGGACATGTTAAGGAAACATTATGTAATTAACATGAAACAAATCAGGGACACAAGTCTGACTAAATTATTTTTTAGAATATCATAAGACACTATAAAAATGCACTGAGAAGCCATACTTAGGGAAAGCAGGCTAAATAGACAATGATTATTGACTGATTTGTAGTCAGTTCAAATCAAAATGCCCAAAGAGCTGTGCCTATACAAGGTTTCCTTTAGTTGAAGCAAAAATAAACAAACAAAAAAATAATAAGAATACATTCACTTGGAAGATACACATTAATTTTAGGAATACCTTTCTTTGCTTAAAAGTATTTTAGAAACCAGTCTTTGTCCAAAAATTTTTTAAAAATTACTAATGTATCAATACACTCTGGATATCTTATCAGATGAAATGCCTCCTTGCTTCTAGATAATTCCATATTTACTGTCTACTTCCCCTCCATGTGTGAGGGCAAATTAACTTTTATGACTTTACTCCTCATTATGTGGAAGTCTAAGCATTAATGCAATCTTTCTTAAGAGAAAAATGGGCAAATCTATACTGAAAAATTATTACTATTTTATTTTAATAGGTCTCACTCATGGCTGAGAAGTTGTAAATTGATTAAAATATTTACTTAATATACACTATAAAATTTATGGAAAAGATAGAATTCATTTACTGTTGCTTTACTATCACTCAAAATTTTGTGTTCAAAAAATGTTTGGGGCTTCCCTGGTGGCGCAGTGGTTGACAGTCCGCCTGCCGATGCAGGGGACACGGGTTCGTGCCCCAGTCTGGGAAGATCCCACATGCCGCGAAGTGGCTAGGCCCGTAAGCCATGGCCGCTGAGCCTGCGCGTCCGGAGCCCGCGCTCCGCAACGGGAGAAGCCACAGCAGTGAGAGGCCCGTGTACCGCAAAAAAAAAAAAAAAGTTTGAATTGTATAGAACGCAAATGGAACCGAGGACAAAAATTAAAAACCTATCTTTGAAAGACGAGTAATTGAAATAAAACTTGGTGACACTTACAAGCTAATACCTAAAGAGAAGGGAGGGATTGATAATGCAATCAACTCATTTACTTTATAAAACAAATGTTCTTAATTGGAGACAATTATTTCGTAACTCACCTCTGCATACTTCAACTTCAATGTTTTATGCATTTCTCGGAAACGACTGTAACGCCTGAATACGGTCCACGTCTCATCCAGGACAGTGATCTATTAACCAGGAAAAGCAAAATAAATCAGCATTTGTTGGAGGAAAAATTTGTTTCTTCTTATTTGTTTAAAATAATTTGTTTAATGTATATACACTGATGTGTAAAATTTGATGACTAATAAGAACCTGCTGTATAAAAAAATAAAATAAAATTCAAAAAAACCCCAATAAAACAATCATATAATTGTTCTTACAAAAACAATTTAAAAAATTGTTAATTAAAAAATGCATCTTAAAAAAATAATTGCTTCAAATTAAACAAATTGTTTCAAATAATTCAAAAATTTGTTTAAATTTGTTTAGAATAATTTTAAAATTAACAAAAAGTGATTAGCATGTAAATTTCTCCAGAAGGGAAAATATTAATCTAGCGGCACAAATAAGACTTACAAATAATAACTGTACTCTGCTTAAGCATGCATCTCTGCTTCCCAAACATGATTACGAGCAGCATGTGACTCTGTAAAGTGAAGGACACAGAGTTTCATGGCTTATCAGAAGTGTCCCTCCACTCTCCACGTGGGGTGCAGAAAGGACACCCCACAGCGTGACCTTTCTGTTACAGTGATGTGCCTACACGAAATGTTTACACTTTTATATAAAATGTCAGTGTTGGTTTCCAGATACCACTGCAATGGACAAGAGAGAGGCAGCAGCAGAGAAGAAAAAGGATGAGGAGAAGGAAGAGGGAGGACAAAGGAGAAGGAGGAGGACAAAGAAAAATGAAAAAAAAACCGAACAAACTCTGTCTGCATCTCAACGATCATTAGTATCAAAACCCACACTGTAGTTTGCTTTATTTCGGAGGAAGAATTCTGAGTCCAGCCTCTAACCAGTAGTGGAATTTATTGTTCCTATTGGATGGCAGGTGGACACTGGTGCCCATCAGTCACATACCAAGGTCACAGTGACCAGGAGAGGCTGGGAGACACCACCAGCTTCCACGGTCACACCTGAGGCAGAGGCTCCTGATCAAGTTCCCATCTCATTCCCACTCTTCTTCCTCCAAGCTCCAGACCCATGTCCCTAACTGGGAGACATCTTTCTTTAGATGCCACACACCAACTTCAAGGTCAGCTTGTGTGAAACATATCCACCCATTCTCTCCAATCTCAACTCTACTTCATCTCAGTGCATGTCACCACCATCCACCAAGCCACACCAGACAGACGCTGGTCCCCAGGTCCTCCCCCAGCACGCCACAGTCAGACAAGCACCAGGTCCTGCACCTCTCACCTCCTAGACCTTCCTTAGCGCTCTACCCTTCCATCCTTCACTGCCACTGCCATCTCACTCTGGGCCACCAAGTCTCACGCGGCCTCGGCCAGGCCTCTCCCAGTGTCTCCATCAAGTTGCCCCTCCAATCCCTTCTCTGCACAATTGACAGGGGAGTTTTTTAAAAACTTAAAGCTGATCACTCTACATCCCCCCTTAAGTCCTCTAGAAGCTTCACGCTGCTCCTAGAAGAAGACCTAGATTTTATATGTGTATCCGATTGCATGCAACAGTCTCTCCTCCCGCAGGTGTCTCACTCCCTGGAAGCGCACACTCCTTCCCACGCTGGGCCTCTGCGGGGGCCGCGTCCCTGTACTGGAAACCTTACCCCGCACATTAGTGAAACGCCCTTCTCAAGCTGGCGATTCAGCTTTTGGTTCTCCTGCATGTATACCCCAGGGGTGAGCAGGAAAGTCAGGGATCAGTAAACCACAGAGATCAGTAGGGGGAGGACACCCATGCAGGGAGCCTCGGGAGGAACAGGGAGTCCTGAGTCTCAGCCATCCGCAGGTTCACTCACTTCCCCGAGTGGCAAATGAGATGATTGGGGGTTATCCAAGGAGGTACAATATTAAAACTTTCATTGTTCTGGCTCTATATTCATCATTTACAATAATGTTTTCACTGTCGAAGGTTTCCTCTTGTGAGTTTCTTTTAAAAAGATATTTCTGTAAGGAAAAGAAGGTAAGTATGTTTACAAAAAATCATTTAGTAGAAACAGTACCAATGTCACCAAAGCTTGGGAAACACTGCTCTTGGCAGCTCAGCTGGGGGCTTTCTCTGGCTGCAAACCAGGTGTCAAGGAGAGACCTGGACAGGAGTGGGCGTGATGCTGCCTGCTCGCCAAGAAAGCCCAGGAATTAACAGAACCATACCCGTGACCCGGGAATAGTAAGATGCAGGACGCTCACAGGGAAACCATCCTGTCCTGGGACTTGAATCCAGAGAAAGTCACAGAAGAAGCCTACGTCTCCCTCCTCCCTCAGACTCTAAAGCTCCCTGGATCTCTGACTGCTTCCACTGTTCCTCTTGAACTCACAGTCAGTCAAGTGCAAAATCCCCCCATCCTCAGCCTCTTCTGGGAACATCCCCTTCTTCTTCACTCTAACTGAGAGCTGGCTCTCCCCAAGGGACCCCTTCCCCTGTAGCCATCTCAAGTAGGGACTGTGTTCTCCCACACTCTTCATCCTGTTGTGCTGGGCGGTTGGTAGACGCTTTTTTACTTCCATCCAACTTTCATACCACTGCTCCTCTGCCCCTCCTAAAACCCCACCTATGTGAAGCCCACACCTTCGGATCCTACCTGTACCCATCCTTCTCGCAGGCAATTCGCCTTAGTCACATCCCCAACTCCTTGAACGTCTTAGCTTTTGCTCACTGTCATCTGCTCCAATGCCATGGAACTCCTGCCACGAATCCTGGTAATTTCATCAACCAACAGACGATCCCTCCAACACCCTGACCTTGCCCTATTCCTTGACCTTTGCCCTGGTCCCTCCTTCACCCAACTTGGAAACCATGAGCAATCACTACAACCTTTCCCTTGCATTCAACCTCAAATCTCTTTGCTCTGCTCTTGAAATTTCCTTGACTCAGCTAAACCACGATCTTGGTTAAATCCAACTGTCTGCTTACTCCCAGCCTGTACCTGCAGGATGGGGCTGAAGGAAAACATGCCACCAAATGGCTGCCTGGTCCTATTTTAAAGTTACAGTCACCACTTTGAGGTCAGCCTGGATGCCTCCAAACGGTCATATCACATTTCCCCATTCCATCCATTCTCCCATTCTCTTAGATAAGAGTTCTCTAAACAGTTTACTCCATCTTTCTCCTCACACTCAGATGACAACCTGAGTTCCTATTTCACTGAGAAAGTGGAAGCAAAAGAACACTCCCACAACCACGCTCAGCCCACCATGGCCGCCATTGGCCTTTGTACCTCCTCTTCCCTCCTGCTACCGGGCATGGGATGTACACCACTGCTCCTGGTTAAGGCCAACCCCTCTTCCTAAATGCTGGATTCTGGACTCCACGCCCTCCTGCCTTCTGAAGGAAACTGCAATCAGCAATTTTCTCTTCTCTCTCCTGCACCAACACATCCCCAGTCTCTACTAGATTATTCCATCAGCAACTAAACTAGCTAGGATTTCTCTCACCTTAAACTCCCACCTTGGCCTCCCTTTCCCTTCCAACTGCCCCTCCATTTCTGTCCTTCCTATTATAACAAACTCCTTGCAAGAGTTTATTCTTGATGTCATCAATCTCCTTCTTCCCAGGATCCCTTCAATCCAGCCTCAGTTACTCACATTCCACTCAAACTACTCTCATCTACTCTTACCAAGGTCATCCACGACTGCCACAGGTTATTGCACGCTAAACCACTGGTTCATTCCTGGCCCTGATCTGACGTGACCTATTGCAGGATTTGATGGAGCCGACAGCTCCTCCTTGAAACATCTTTTTCACCTGGCTTCCAGGCTGCTGCCTCTCTTACCTTAGTTTTCTTTGCTGGGATTTCTCTTCATCCCCCTGACCTCTAAACACCAAAGTGTCCCAGGGCTTAGTCCTTGAACATGTTTTATTTTCTACCTGAGCTCACTCCCTTGGTGATCTCGTCCCATCTCATAGCTTAAACTTATACCAATGATTCCCAAGATGCTCATCTCTCTCCCTTGAACCCAGACTCGTACATCCTACTGCCTACTTGATATGTCTGCCTACCTGGATGTCTAACTGCATTTCAAACTTAACATGGCTAAATTTACCAAAATTAATCTCATCCAGACTTGCTCTCCCATCTCAGTAATGGCAATGCCATTCTTCTATTTCTTCAATCCAAAAACTGTGGCATCATCTTTGATGTTCCTCCTTCTCTCACGTCTCACATCCAATCAGTCAGCAAATCCTTTCCACCGCACCCCAAATATAAAGAGAATCTGACACTTGGCACCATCACCACCACTAGCATCTTGGTCTAAGCCACCATCACCTCTTGCCTGGACTATGTTTAACAGCCTCCTACCTGGTCCCCTCGCTTCTGCTTCTGCCTCCCTCCCCCACAACATTCCCCTCATTCCTTTCTCAACACAGCAGCCAAAGTGATCTTGTTAGAAACTGTCAGATGAGGCCATTTCTTTGCTGAATGGGACATCCTCCCAAGGCGTCCCATCTCGCTCAGGGTACAAGTTCAAGTTCTTGCGCTGATCTACAAGGATCTCTACAATTCGTCCCCTCCCTGGCCTCATCTCCCACCACGTTTTCCCTTGCTCACTCTGCCTTCCTTGCTCATCTAGAACCCATCAAACATACTACACAGTAAGTGTGGCCTCAGGAACTTTGTCTGTGATCTTTCCTCTTTCTGGAATGCTCTTTCCACGTGACTAGCTCCCTCACTTCCTTCAAGTCTTTGCTCAAAAGCCACTTTCTCAGTGATGCCTTCTCTGGATATACCATCTAAAATTGCACCCCCTTACTCCCCATCTCCACACTACTCATTTCTCTTTTCTTATTTTTCTACTAAGCACTTCTCACTACCTAACATGGTACAGTCACACCTCCGAGATATCGTGGGCTGGGTTCCAGACCACCACAGTACAGCGGATTGCAATAAAGTGAGTCACACGAATTTTCTGGTTTCCCAGTACATATAAAAGTTATGTTTGCACTATACTGTAGTCTATTAAGTGTGCAATAGCATTATGTCTAAGAAAGCAATGTACATATCTTAAGTAAAAAAACGCTTTAACGCTAAAAAATGCTAACCATCATCTTGACAATGCAGGGTTGCATTACAAACCTTCAATTTGTAAAAATACGCAATATCTGAGAAGCACAATAAAACAACGTAATGTGAATATATTTACTTATATGTCTTGTTTTTGTCTCTCTTCCCTACTAGAATAAGCTCCAGGAGAATTGGGATTTTTAGCTGGTTTTCACTACACCTTAGAAGAGTACTTGACACATCACGGGCATCCTGATGAAGAGCTAGAGGATGGAGCCCCCGGATGTGCTTGCAGGCTTAGCAACAATGAACCAGAAAGGCCTCTGTTCATCTCTCTGGTAGAAGAGATGGCCTTAAGAGATGGCAAAATCAGGATATGGATATGGATAACTGGACACCCAGCTCGTGAGGCTTTGGCCGGCAGCGTCTTCCTCTTTTTTTTTTCTTTCTGGGTTTTTTTTTTTTTTTTTTTTTTTTGGCCATACCACATGGCACATGGGATCTTAGTTCCCTGACCAGGCATCGAACCCACACCCCCTGTATTGGAAGCACAGAGTCTAAACCACTGGACCACCAGGAAAGTCCTGCTTCTTCTTCTTTGTTGCTTTCACAGCTCATTAATGTCAGACCATATTTTGAAATCTCTAATTAATTCAACAGCTACTTCACACCTACCTCATAATTTGGGTTTCACTCCTCTTTCCCACTGTGGCCCCAGAATAATGCCTTTGTAAGGCATGGCAATTTCCCTGACAACTTGCACATACCAAGTCTCCAGAGGACAGGCGTGGCTGAGGGATTTCCCGGGCAGCAGAATCAGTGCATTTGGGCACAAAATGATAAGACAGCAAGAGGAAGATAAAGTCCCTGAGAGTGCCCCCCAAAGCATCCAGTGCACTTCCTTCTGCTTCTTGATATCAGCCCCCAGTGCTCACAACGGGATGCAGGGGGAGAGTGGGGGTGGAGCTCAGAGGAGACAGAGGGAGATAGCCTGACGGGGACAGAGCTATCCAAAGCTGTGTGTTTCTGTGAATTGGGCTTAACGAGGTCTGTAAGGGGATCAGAGGTATCTGTCTTCACCACGTTACACTGGTGTCTCCAAGAGTCCCACATTAATGAAGAGGGTGGGGACTCTCTGGAATCATTAACACTGTATATAATTTCCCCAAAATATTGAACAAAGATCATTATGGGTACATTTGGGGCAATGGTTCATTTTGTTGCCTCGCATCTTGATATTTTAATAAACTCACATTAATAAACCCACATACAGATCTCAGCAACTTCTGCCTTCAGTATCTCCCTCCATAAGCTAAACCAGCGGTTCTCAAAGTGTGACGCCTGACCAGCAGCGACACTTTCACTTGGGAACTTGTTAGAAATGCAAATTCTGAGGCCTCACCCACGCTTCAGCTGGAACTCTGGGGTGGAGCCCAGAAATCTGTGTTTTAACAGAATCTTCAGGGGCTTCCGACGCAGGGTAAAGTTTGAGCAGCCTTGCTGTAAACCTCTGCGTGTTGCTGCCCCCAAATCAGATGTGGTAGCTTGTGGAGAACAGGGTGCATTCTCAGTATGACTGCAACACAAGCTTATAGCGAGGCAGAGAGAATCTCCAAATTCTTTACCCTTTCACAAGCTTCCTGCTTTCCACTCCCCTCTCAAGGTCAAAGCCCTTAGCATGGCATTCAGGACCTGTTCCCGGCTGACCCAACACTACCTTTCTAACCCCAGCTCCCAGTGGATTAAAAAAATCTCACACTTCAGACAACTGGTCAACACAGAAATGGGGCGCATTTGTCAGTCTCTGGAAGGGTCTTTCGAATGGCCTCCTTAGTGTCCACCCGTCCCGTGGCCTCCTGCTCAGCCTCCAGGGCGCGTGTCCAACCACAGTCCCTCCCTTGGCAGCACCCCCGCTTCTACTCCTTTCTCCCTGGAAGAATCATTCCCTCCTCCGTGACTCCCTGGCATGCAGCTCACACTCTGATCAGAGCACACATCACAGGACATTAATTATAGAATTAAACTTGTACTAATTTATATAATCGATATTAATTATATAAATGTCTCTCTAACCCACAAGACTGCAAGCCTTCTAAGGGAGTGGGCCTTTGGCAGTAGCTGGGGTGGTGGTGGGAGGCCTCTCATTGAAGGAATAAACGTTTATTGAGCTACTAATACATGTCGGCACCGTATCAGGTGCTGGTAGTTTTCCGAGAGATGTACTTAAGGTTATTTTGATTTTCAAAGAAGGTTAAGGCTCCACTATCTTGGTTCCACTAACTCTGTCCTGGTGATATCTTTGAGGTTCATCTGAATCAAAGATTATTTTAATTAGTCACATAATGGTATCTTTTTTTGGTTTTATCTGCACTGAGAACAGGGTGCATTCTCGATATATCTGCAACCCAAGTTTATAGTAAGGCACAGAGAGATTTCCAAATTCTTTACCCATGAAGTTTTCACCTGAATCCAGGTTAAATACAAGGATTACAAAGGCTCACGTTCCCGCTTTGTATACAAAACACTTTAAATCTCCCCTTGCCTATATCAACACGTAAATAAGCTGAGGACAATGAGGACGAGTGAAGACCATCATGAGCACCACAGAAATGGTGCGCAAGGCAACCACGTGGTCACCTCCCCACAGGAAAAGAGTCAAATCCCTTCTCTGCAACAGAGACAACTTCACTTTGAGAGCTGGGGAACAGCGCACGTGAAGTTTGGGAAAACTACACAGAAAGTGGCAATAGACATTAAAGTCCTATTTTGCCCCAAATTAAAACTGGGCATAGGATGAGGTGCTGATGCAGAGAGGAGGCACAGAAGGTCAGTACACCCAACACATCAGGTCAAAACGCTCAACTGTTCTCTTGCATGCTGAACACGCAGGGCATCGTTGCTCTGTGGTTTTGAGGATCAAATTCATTACTTCTCGCTCACTGAACAAGTCTGCTGACACAAATCCATCTTTTCTGGACCATAAAATGATCAAGTGCAACTTAAACACCATAAACGTGTCCACAAGATGAACCGCATTCACTATGAACAATTATCAATTGAGTGCTTTCCACAAATTTATGTTATATACATATTTTGCTGGTTTAAGGACTGTCGCTTTTAAGACCTGTCATCAGTATGGATTTGCTTGTGTATATCTATCTGTGTAAGAAGGAGAGAATCAACAGTTTTTCACCCAGAGAAAAATGCTCTAACTAGCCCCAGGTAAATAAGCAGTTTCTCGTAGAGGTCTCCTCAACAACATTTATTTTCAAACAACATTTGGAGGAGCTACATCAAGCATATACAAATGAAATTCCCTATATTTAGTAATAGCTTGAAGGAAATGGTCTAATACCACCCTAATATATACTAAAACAAGTTTTGCCAGATTTCTGCAAAATACAGTCTTGTGCAGTAACATAACTATGAACATGCTTGAGGAAATATGAATATAGAACAAATATTTGAATCTGTATAAATAGCAAGCATTAATACATTAGATTTTATTAAAATCTCTTCAGACAAATGTTGCAAATAGAACTACCCAGGAGGTGGGAGGAGAGGCCAGCACCCCATTAATCACAGCTCGCCACCCAGTACCCCTCGCTCTGGTCCACCTCTAGGACGGCCCAGTCTTTCCGAGGACAGACAGCCCAGTGCTCTCAGATCTCTGATGGGGATGCTCACGCCAAGTGTGCTCCATCCGACATCCGTCTCCAGCGTGATGCGCTAACCTCTCTCCGTCCCCCAGCCCCTCTTCTCTTCTGATCACTCACCGAGGGCTCGGGCTGGATTCCAGGTCACTCTTCCTGCCTCAAACCCCCTAGCTCCCTAGACCTTCTGGTGGGACCCCGTCGGAATAACCCCCCCTTCTGTCCTGTGAGCTACCCGGAACCGCTGCAGACCGCCCTCACTACCCCTCCCCAGGAAGGCAGGACGCACTGACACTAAATGTATGCTATTTTAACTCTGTAGGGTCACTCCTACATGGAAATCCTTCTAAATTACATTTTCTGTGATGAGTATTTCCAAATGCTCTAGATTTTCAATCCTCACGGACAATGCTGTTTTACTGAGATGTTCAGGTCGCCCACACCCAACTCCGGAGCAGCCTCTCAGCCCATCTCAGAATGATGCTGCTACCGCGTTCTTCCCCCCTCCCTTCAAGACTGCTTCAGCTTCACTTCATCGTCCTCCTCCGCTTCTACCAGAAAGGAGCTCCTCCCCAGGGCTGGCCTCAAGTGGTACTACTTCCTGTTACCAAAGCATCATCTGTACCCATCTACCCGCGGGCCTGTCCTGGTGTCCTGCTGCCTAGAATGCCCTCTCTCACTCCCACCAAAACCTGAAGTCTTCCCGGGTGCCCAACATGACCGAGCCCCTTTGCTCCGCACTGTTCTATTTTCTGCGTGTTTCTCTCCCCCACTTCACTGACACCAGATGAACAGCTTATTCATCTCTTCTGTTCCTCAATATCTTGATACTTCTCGCATGGTCTTTAAAAACCGTTACAGGTACCAAACAAATACTTGTTAAATAATAAGTGAATGAATAATAAAAAGAGCGGAGCGCAGAACCTCTTCAGTAAACTCTCCCCTGCTACTTTCTCATTCCCTTTCTGGCCTGAAATGCAGCAGCAGAATGATCTGCACTTCAGGTCTTTTCTGATTTACCGGTAAATGTTTAAAGTTTTTGGACAACAGGCGCTAGAGGAGACAGAGGGAGGGTAAAGAATTGTAAAACAAAGAAAATGTCATTTACCAGATTCCTTTGGGAGAGAGGAGTCTTGATCTAGTGATAAACAATTTGGGGGTAAGAATGAGTGCGGTAAGGTGTGTGAAAAATCTCCTAAAAAAAGCACATCAAGAAACAAGCTGTGGGGCTTCCCCGGTGGCGCAGTGGTTGAGAGTCCGCCTGCCGATACAGGGGACACGGGTTCGTGCCCCGGTCCGCGAGGATCCCACATGCCGCAGAGCAGCTGGGCCTGTGAGCCATGGCCGCTGAGCCTGCGCATCCGGAGCCTGTGCTCTGCAACGGGAGAGGCCACAACAGTGAGAGGTCCACGTACCGCAAAAAAAAAAAAAAAAAAAAAAAAAAAAAAAAAAAAAAAGAAACAAGCGGTGGTCTCTGAACTGCCTTTACAGAGTGGGTCCTATTAACTGAAGAACTTTTTGTTTCTGAATGTCATGGTCCCCTGTGTATGCAGGCAGGCGTAGGGATACAGGCCAAGGAAGGGGGCTGGAGCTGACACCCCACCACTACCCTTAGCAGGGGGGCAGCAGCTGGAGTTCCTCAGGGGACATCTAGGAAGCGGGGGAGGACACTGGTGCTTTGGGGAGAATATAATTGTCTAAAGGGGTATTTTCAGTTATTTGCTCTGAGATGTGCAATGTATTTCCTTCTCTGGTTCCCTAGGAAACTGCAGCAAAGTTTTCTTTCTGGGGAACCCAAAGGAATGCTGAGCTCTGTGGCCAAGTGGACACAAAGGAAAAGACACTGTGTCAGCAACCATCCAGGGTACTGGAGGCAAGGGGACAGGTGCCATTTGAACTGTGTCCTGCAACCATGTCACGAGCTCCTGAGCCAAGCTTGCATCCCCTCCACTGTAGTGGGCTCTGTGAACTTGAAATAGAGCTCCACTAACTACAGAAATCCCGTCTGCATGGCACCTGCGGGAAGAAGACGGACACTGGCAGGAGGAGATGCAGGGAGAGGGGAGTCTAAGGTCCAACCCTAGACCCGTCCCCACTGCTGGTAATGTGGAAGCGTGGTTATGGGCTTCACAAAGCCAAGCAGGTATAAGATTATTCAGCCTTATTATCTAGGAAATGCCCCAGACATCCTCTGTGTAGATGCATCACCAACAAGGTGCCTTGGAGTCTCTGGCTCCTGAACCTGGTCTGAATCCAGTGCACCACACAGACAGGAGCCTGGCGGCTGACTGATGGTTACGGCACCCTCCGCATAACAGGAAGTGATGCAAAATCAAACAGGGCTTTCTAGCTGGCCCAAATCTCAGCCTTCTGCAATAACTAGAGAATGGCTTCTTTATGCTTCAATCTCAGTACCTTCAAAATAGGGATAATACCGTTTATTTTAGTATACTTAACTTTATATGGTAATTTGATGGTAAATTTGAAAGAACATACAAAGACCCGAATATTCTAGTAAGATGGATGCCTTTCAAATCTAAGAGCATTACTAAGGAATACTTCTTCCTCCCCCTAACACCTCGGTAAAACAGGAGAGGAATTGGGGTATTATTCTACCTTAAAATTGTGAGAACTTGGGAGAATGACAGCCTAAGCAACTTTCCTGCAAATTACTCAGATACCCAGAGGCAAAGCACGGAATGCAAACTCTCTACCAGTCATCCTTGGAGAATGCAATCATGTAAAGCTCTGGATGAAGACAGCCCTGGATCCTGACTTTAGCCCAGTCACTACTTAGCTGTGTGACTCTGACTAAATTATGCAACTCCTCCAGCCTCAGTTTCTTCATCTGTAAAATGAACTCATGACACCTAATCTATAGCTGAACTAAAAAACGTGAAGCAAG
Source organism: Kogia breviceps (assembly GCF_026419965.1). Classification (NCBI taxonomy): domain Eukaryota; kingdom Metazoa; phylum Chordata; class Mammalia; order Artiodactyla; family Physeteridae; genus Kogia; species Kogia breviceps. The sequence continues at coordinate 33,338,431 of NC_081323.1, read as the reverse complement.
GAGCAGAGTGCTGGGGTACTCAGTACCTGGTAACTCCTGCACTGCGATCACATTCCTAAAAAAGGCCTTTTATTACACATATTGAAAGGCCAGGGTACCACCTGTGGGCAGCAACTGCAAAAAGGGGAGTTCAAACCATTTTGTGATTTCTTTTAAAACAAATTTTACTCTAGGAAGAGATGTCAAACTCCCAGAATTCTGAAATGAAGGAAATGAAATATTAATATAATCTTATAGTGGAAAAACAAACTTGAAATGGAAATTCAAAGTAGGATCACAAGGTAATGACTGCTTTTCCTCTGTGCTTGTAACTCAATCTCATTTCCTCTTCACCATTTCTCATGTCTGCAGCATTACCTCTATGAAGATAAACAACTGCCCAAATAACAGCAATATAAAAGATGAGTTGTTTTGTGTTAAAATAGGGGAAAGGAAAGTTGTTTTTTCTTATTTTTTTAGTGAAAGACAACATTCTCAAAGAGATGGGAGGAGTGCTTAAAAAAAAAAAAAACCTTAGGATAAGATATGATTCTTTTAAGGTTATTTCTTCCACTTGATATTTATGTTTGAAAACAGTCCACAAACCGAGTATTTGAATCTAGATGGACCACAGCTCACGCAAGCCTCCATTTGTCTCAGCTCTGCTAACGCACACGTGGGAGAACATCCATCAGTTACTAATAAGCAGAGATTCAGATGCCAACACACAAATCCTTCTGAACATTTATATTCTATCAAGTTGGGAATGTTTCTAAAAAGATGTATGTGTGCATAGTTTATCTAATAGACTGAAATGGCTCTTATTTCTGTTCTGCCAAATAAAAAGACATTTCCCTGACTATAAATGTGATTTCTTCAGCTCCCAAACTGCACATTTTCTGGGCATTTCCTCCTTATGCTTCCTGGCAGGTCTATCCACCATCATATTCTCCAGGTCTGTCAAAACGTTAATGGCGCCAATTTATGAAGTGCCTGCGACTTGGCCAGAATTCAAGATAAAAGTTAAAGCACACACAAAAATAACAGGAACATTTGAAAACAAGTGAGGATTTGGAAATGGCCACTTTGTCTAGGGTAACACTAGGGCCTCAACTTCCAAAAAGGTCAGAAAGTCGTGATGTTTAGAAGGTACAGTAAGATGAGAAAGCAAGGGAACCGGGATGGCTCAGAGGTCTTAGATTCCACGGACATCTGGTACCTGGATCTACTTAGTAGCTGTGTGGCCCTGGGCGAGTCACTCATAATTTCCTCGTTCATTAACTGTAAATAATATCCCCATTTTGGTACATCTTCCACGCTTGCGGAAGGGTCTGGAAAAGTGCCTGGATGAAGAAGGTGCTTGATAGATGTCAGTGTAAAACGTTTTCCGCAACTTGGGAAAGCTGGCTTTCCACGTCAGATTTCCCAAGTCTGAAGTGTTGACAACTCACTCGAAAAGTTTTAAAGTCTGTTCAGTCCAAATAAAGCACGTCATCCACCGCCAGCGTGCTCCTGCCGCTGGAAGTTAATGCTGTTCCATGGTTTGTCGTCTCTGGTCCCCGGGTCCCTGCACGTGGTTCTTCAGATGTAAAAGCAAGATTCCAACTTGAACCTCAGCCGCCCTGAGGTTCTACCACTATCCCATCTCACCTTCAGGGTCTCTTCTTTCAAGGGAGGACCCGGCAGATGGGAGAGAGCTCAGGGCTAAACCTCTCCCGGGCTCTGGGATGAGACGGACAGAAATTAGGAGGCAGGACTGAACAGACCTAAAAACTCAAAAAGAAAACGCCTACCATGGTGCCGGGTGCTCAGGGATTACCCGCAGGGTCTACAGGTCTGCGCTGGGCGTGTTCCCTGAGGTTAGACTTTCTCGTTGTCATTCGTTCTCCCATTTTCTCTGCCTCTCCTCCTCCTCCTCAGGCCACTGACCAGGACTTAGAGAACATGAGCAGGCACGTGGGGACAGGAGGAGACTGTCACCGCGGTGCTTTCAGCAAAAGCCTGATGAGCACGCTGGCACGGGCTGCTTTTTGGGCGTCGTTGTGTTCCAGGTAGACCGTGGAGTCTCGCACCCCTTTGGTCCGCGAGTGGACACAAGGCTGAGCTCCTGCAGCCACGTGACAGAAGGTGGGGACCTGTCCTCTCCTGAACAACAGGAGGTGCCAGAAGCCTCCCTTACAGGAGACGACACCACCACATGGGCTTCCAGGAGCAGCGGCTGGAGAGTGCCCGGGGGCCCAGATGAGGAAGGGAGGGCGAATCAGTTATGAACCTGCCAACAGAGATGGAGCACGAGGGGCCCCCGAGGAGCTGATTACAAAGGACACCCAGCCACATAACCCCTGAAGCCCCAAACAGGCTCTGCCCCATGACAACACCTGTGGCCAAACTTCGGCGGGTCATGTCACAGTCATCTGTACGGGGGCCCATTCCCAGCCCGGCCCGTGTAAGGGCTGGGGCCTCACGGCTGCACAGGCTGACGAGGGCCCATGGAGCTGACACCTACGGGAAAGACCGGCGATAAACATGACAACGACCGAGAAAAGAAAATGGGACTGTGGCTGTGACGGGAGTAAACCGGGTAATGGGGCGGGGGCGGGGGGTGGGGTGGGTGGGCACTGGCGTACATATCAACACTCGCCAAAGGAGACAGGAAGACAATCTCTTGTGAAGATTACTTCCGGTTTTAGAGGGATGAAAACTCTCAGGAAACAAAACATTAAAAAAAAATTACCAGCATTAGATTATTTCTTTATATTATCATTTTAACATGTAAGTTAAATGGTAGGGGATTTAAAACTATGCTGGAGACATCAGCTTATTTCTATAACATCAGAGTATGACAGCCTCTGTTAGCCATAAGCACAGATTTTGTGTCACGCTGAAATGCAATTTAAAAATTAAATTCTACCCAGTCTGGTCCTAGCTAACTGAGGATGGCAAGTATAACGCAGGGTAATTGACTTCACGTATCATTCACTGAAAAGCAGTGGAAGCAGGAGTTTGAAGATGACTGTTGTGGTCCAGGTGGAGTTATTACTTGTGACGCCTATAGCTCCGCGCAAGCACAGACTGTGCGGGTATATTCTGCTGACCAGCAGGCCACGTTCAACCACGTTCAGCACAGAATGTGTGCTCTTCTCCAAGAGGAGTCAGCCTGCACAGCCTCGGCTCCTCTGTCTGTCTCTGACATCAGCTGGCGGGATGCACCTCTCTCAACATGAATGCATACACAGTTCCAGAAGGCTGTGCTACTGGGAGACACTGGCAGGTATAACTGCAAGGGTAACAACAGGCACAGATACCCTGACCCAGGGGTTCTCACATGAGTCCTTCAGGGTCAATAAAGGGGGAGGTGACACTGAGATGATAGCTTTCTGTATTGTCAGAAGCAAACATCGAAACAGACACCAACCCACAAATGACGTATCCACACAGTGGATGCTGTTTAGCAATAAAAAGAAACAAATTACTGTCACACTTAACTACATGGATGAATCTCCAAAAGGCATGTGGGGTGGAAGCAGCCAGACCCAGGAGAGTAAATGCCACGTGGTCCCATCCCCACCACACGCCAGAACAGATCCACACAATCCGTAGTTACAGAGAGCAGATCAGTGCTGGAGAAACTTTCTGGAATGACTGAAAAGTTCTAAATCTTGATTGGGGTGCTGGCTACAGGGGTGTACACATATGTCAAAACTCATCAGACTGCACTTAAAATGTGTGTATGTCACTGGATGTAAACTATGTCTCAATGAAGTCGATTTAAAAAATTAAATATGACCCGAACCCCAATAACCTTACACTTACCCGTTCTCACAGTTAGTTCCCAAAAGAAAGTTGTTTTTAATCCCCCAAATAGAGAAGATATAAAAGACAGTCCTTTTGAATTAAAAACTCTATTTTTCTCATTTTAAAGCCCAGTGATGGAAACCTCCTCAGGACTCATCCTGGATCAGAAGACAAGCATTTGGGAACCACTCTTCTCTCCCTCTCTCCCCCTAGACCCCCTCCCTGCAGCCTACCTCGAGCATCCCTTTAACAAGGGTCATGACTGCTTCATCTGGCAATGAACAGACCGGACTGGAGGACTGGAGCTACCAGGATGGGGATTAAAATGAAATTGGACAGGAAAAAGGAATGATCTCAATAACTAATCAATTCTATCTAAAGCAGGGTGGGTAGGGAAGGGCAGGAGGCACAGGAACACGAAGGGTGAGGGAAAAGCTGAGAGACAGCACTCGGGGGCTGCCACCCCTCCACAAGCCAGCGTCCTCCTGGGGACCTGTCACCTCAGTCACTGGGGACTTGCACCCAACAGGACCTGCATGTGCCTGAGTCAGCTCAGCCCCTTAAATGAACCAGATATAAGATATCTATATACCTTATCATCATATTTTCCTTCAAAGAAGATCTAAGACTAACAGAACAGACTTTTCTAAAAAATAATACTTTTTACCTTCCTCTTCTTAAAGCCATTGGCTCACCAAGAGAATTCAGTAGCAGCCAAAATAAGACCCGAAGTGTGACTACTTGTTCTAGAAAACATTGCCTGTGCATGAAATAAAGTGATGGAAGGACAAGGCTGGCATAGTTCATTTTTAAACTCAGAACACTAAGAGGAAATAAACAACCAAAAAGTGAAGAAAAAGACAAAACAAAACCCCCAATCCTCATAAAGACACAATAGCACATTGAACATCATTAAGGGGATTCCAAGGGTAAAATCTCACTCACTCCCGACACCTTATGCAGCACTTAGGATGTGGCCGGCACTGTTCCAAGCGCTTCACATACAAAAGCTCCTACAGTCCTCAAGCCAACCCAGCCTGCGGCTTTCCTCAGCCCCATTTCACAGATGAGGCACAGTGAGGTTACCTGGAGGAGCAACACTCCCCCGGCACTTTTCAGACAGCTATGCTTCTGCTGGAGCTTGGCTACTTTTGTCTATTCTGTTAAGGGCGGGACAGTATAGTCCCAGAAATTTTGTTTCTAGTACTGGGCCCTGATGCTTCTGTTGACGGGGTGCTCCACCCGCCACGGGAACGTGAGACCAGCAGCCCACCTCCCTGTAAATGCACAGGGCAGCCCTTCCTACTCGGAGAAGTGGGAATTCTCCAGGCAAATGCTGACAGTCCATTCCTGGTGCTAATGATGGCAATACCTGGGATGAGAAGAGAAGGAAGCAGAACAATGACACGCTTTCAGACAGGGCTTCGATCAGTTCAGAGAGGGCCAGCCTAGATTCTGAAAGGTGCCAGAGAGTTCCCATACTTGGTTTCACTAACTTGCCTTCAGAGTTGCATCTTCACAATTTTAGCCAGATCTGCATATGGCCAGGTCTATAATTTGCTTGCAACTTTGATTTAAACCAACTCTGTTAAAAAAAATTAAGTCTCTTCTTTATTCATGACCTAAGTTCTAGGCATGAAATCGATTGAATAGTCATACTTTATTAATACATTTATCTATGGAAATAAAATAAATCTATGTACCAACTAAAATCATTTCATGTCCTCCAGTGCTGTGAGTTCTATGTTTTGAAGAATTCAAATTCTGAACTGGTGAAAGCCAGTCTTTATCCTCTATTTAAAAATATGGAAATAATACAAACATGCCTTAGGAAACTGTCTCTAAGTATGTATAAATGGAACTCTACACACACACAGTTTCAAATGGCTGACAAAAGAAACTGGGCAGGAATCAGGCATTAGGTCAGGAGGAGTTGAAGCACACATGGTGCAACATTTTAATAAGAAATTGCAGAATCTGGCCAGTCAAGTTCAACCACCAACACTAGCACACAGGAATCATGTCTTCTCAACAGAAACCTCAAATATATAAATTCATATGCAAGTTTTGTTAAAAAAAAGGGGGGGGGGGGCTCAGTAGGCGGAAATAAGAATCTAAAACCTTGATTAATCAGGAAAGTTATTTGCATTGTTTCCCCAGGAAGACTGAAAAGGAGCACCTGTGCCTAAGGGGAGAGATCCCCCGAGCCCACGGGCTCTCCTCTGAGGTGCAGCCAGGAAATGGGGAAGCAGCGGGGGCGAGGGGGCCACTGGCTTCAGGATCGCTCCGCCCTCCCCCCCCCCCCCCACAGCAAGCAGCTCCACGCTTACCTGCTTCTACAGTGTTCTTCCTCCTACGAGACTCCCTGACCACAGGGTTCAGCTAAAAAGAACTCTGGAAACCACTGGTAAGGCTCAATTTTCCTCATCTTACCAATGAGGTAACTGAAGCTCAGAGAAGGTAAAGACTTTGGGTCACTCAGCAAAGCAGAATCCGAGTCTAAAGAACTCAACATCCAGATTCTGGCGTTTATCTGACCAAAACCACCTCTAGGAATGCCCCCCGGCAGACAGATACCGGGGACCGTAGTGAACACCATACAACACCCTCGCCCACCGTCGAAAATGAAGAAGTGTGATTAACCATCAATTCCTCGAGGAGGGGATGGTGGCCAGCAGTATTGAATGAAGTGTTATGAGTCAATGGAAGTCAAGTAGAAATAAGATGAAGGGGAAGTACTGGGGGAAGTATGAGGTAAGGAAACAGGCAGGTCTCTTCCTGAAAAGCTGTATAAATCAAAAAATGTGTAAACAGGTTAGGAAAGCTTCCTAATTACGAACAACAGAAACAAAAACGATGAAAACAGCAGTAGAAATAACAGCAACAGCTATAACGTATTCTTTATTATCTACCAAACACTGGAGTCAGCATTTTGTATGCACTTACTATCCCTGTGACATAAATATTATTATTCTCACTTTTATAGATTAAAAAACTGAGCCTAAGCCCATGGTAGGGGGACCAACTGTCCTGGTTTGCCTGGCACCAAATGGTTTCCCGAGGTGTGGAACTGTCAGTGCCGAAAGCAGGAAAATTCTGGGCAATTCGGGGTGGCTGGTGACCTTACCTGTGGGGCTGGTAGGTGACAGTAACTTCCAAGTCAGCTGGACTCCCCAGCCACCACTACCTTCTACGGGATAACTTCCCTCCATGTACTCCAGCCTAGACTTTCACATACTGGTTTAAAGAAGGGCATGACCAGTATCATACAAAACAACATGTTCATATGTAGCTTTAGCTCCATTTAGAAAAAAAGACAGCACTGCAGAGCCTTGAGCCTCCGTCCTCCATAAGAGTAAAGAAGGGACACTTACCTTGACCTCAAACTCGAAGTGCTCGTCCTTCCCTTGGCCGCAGAGAACATAGCGTGGAATACTAATTTTGATGGGGTCCTTCAGGTTGTCTGGATTTGCTCCCAAAGAGCGAGACACCATCCGCTATCAAAGGCACATCAGATGGGAGAACAAAGAGAGAGACCCAAGATCACTGCACTGCAAATACCCCGCCCGGCCAGGCGGAGGAAACGCGTTTCAAGCAAAGAAAAGAACATCAGACCAGTAGAGTTTACTTAGAAAAATGATGGTTTCCTTTGAAAGAGAAATGCTAAGTCTCTCTCATGACAAAAGACCATTTCTTTAGGGATACCATTCTAAAAAGGTAGGGCGAAAGCACTTCCAAATGTTGTTTGGCTTTGATGTTCCTTCCAATTTATAAGAACAAGTGAAAAAAAAGGACAGATTATATATCCTGACTCTAAAAAAAAATCTGGTATAAACCAGATAGATTCTTTTCTGAAAAGTCTTGATCACTGAACAACTTCTTTTTTCTTCACAGATGACCAGACCGCTGCACATAAAGCTCCAAAGCTGGAGATTTCATTCAAAGGCACTTCATTTTTAACTTCCAGGCACTTGCATAAGGCAGTGTAGTGTGGAAAGCTCTTTAAACCACAGTTAAAATGAATCCCCAGTGTTTTCCTTAGGCTGCATCTGATTAATAATCAACTGGGCTCTGACAAATGCCTACGGTCTGGATGGTGGAAGACCCAGGGGCTTGAGGAAGAGGCATTGAAATAAATTAGAAGGGAATTCTCCTGAGTGAACGGAAGGAAATCTCTGAACAATCCTATCATTAACACTAACGGAGGGCTTTACAAAACATAAGAAGATGTGTTTTTGAAGCAGTAACAGTAATAAAATAATTAAAATCATAATTATAGTTAGCATCATAATTATAGTTAGCGTTTACTGAATACATACTATCACCTAGAACTGGGCTGAACAGTTTATGTGCATCGTTTTATTTAATCCTTGTGATCCTCCCCAGGAGGCAGGAACCATTATGAACCCAGTTTCTCAGATGAGAGTCCCAGGACTCAGAGCTTAGGTAAATTTTAAGAGTTCAGGTAACTTAGAGGTAAGTGGTACAGTCAGGATTCGAACTCAGGCTAACCGAGAGAGCCCACATGCATCACCACTATACTGCTAGCGTGACATTTATTTATCAATTTATTTTTTAACATTTTTTATTGCAATGTTGTGTCAGTTTCAGGTGTACAGCAAAGTGAATCAGTTATACACATACATATATATCCACTCTTATTTTTAATTAGAGTTGATTTACAATATTGTGTTAGTTTCAGGTGTAGAGCAAAGTGATTCAGTTGTAAATATTTTTTCAAGACTCTTTTCCATTGTAGGTTATTACAAGATATTGAATATAGTTCCCTGTGTATGCATAAATCCTTATTGTTTATCTATTTTATATCTGATTATCGCAAACTCCCAATTTATCTCCCCGCCCCTTTTCCCCTTTGGTAACCGTTAAGTTTGCCTTCTCTGTCTATGAGTCTGTTTCTGTCTTGTATATAGATTCATTTGTATTATTTTTTAGATTCCACATATAAGTGATATCATATTTGTCTTTCTCTGCCTGACTTACCTCACCCAGTAGCTTTCATGAAATTTTAAAGTAAGTCCATCCACCTGAGATAAACTGAGCTAATAAACACCTCAACATATACAGAATTTAAGAAGATGGAAAACCCACGGTTATACAAGTAAACTCACTGATTTGACCAAAAAGACAACAGGGACAACAAGCTCCCTTTCCCTCAGGCAGAAAGGGGTCCTAGACCCTTGGATCCTCGGCCAGGTGTAGTAGCATGAATGGTCCAGGTTTGCTGTGCATGGGAAAGCTCAGGTCTCTGGATGACATGGAGGCACGTGACTTGCCTCAGGTGGCTGCTTTCATCGAGCTGACAGTATAAATACATTGGCATGATATGAAGTTACCAAAGCCTTTTAGAGCATCTTAATTTTTCACTGTGTGGCTGGTTACCCCAAACAAGAACCATTCCTTTTACTGCAGTGGTGCACCTGTTTAGCTGTCCTTGGTGTCAAAAACCATAGCGGAAATCCCTAAAAAGGGAGTTTCTCAATACGTGTATTGCCAAAGACCTTTCAATCCACTAACAGTATTATTTCCAAGTTACTATGAGTGTAGACATCTCCGGAAACATGGGATATGTTTATCTATTTGAAGGTGAAAAGGCAGAGAAATAATCTAGTGCTTTAATTTATTTTCAACAAACACATTTAATGTTAAGAAATGTCTTTGACCTCAAAGCCTTCATGGTTTGGCCATGCAGTCCTTGCTCTGCTGCCTTCGCTCTGAAACCTTCTGTGTCATGCTTATAACTGTATTTTTCAAGTAGGAACATAACCTCTCTTCCACATGTGACACAATCACCTGGGAACTCCACTGCTACAGTGCGAGTGTGCACACGCGTGTGTGTGTGTGTGTGTGTGTGGAGTTGGGAGTGGAGAGCTGTGGTGTCAGGAAGTGCAAAGGAGCTTAGAACAACCTCAACAGAAGGGCTGCTGCTGTCAGGCTTTTAAGCAAGAACTGGTAACACTAGTTTAGAAGACCCACCCGCCGCTCTACCTCAGGAGGAAGCCGGATCCTCCCTACCGGTTAGAACAGGCCCTTGCGGCAGCTGACTGGGTGAGCTCTCTCTGCACAGCTGCGAGCTCCCCCCTAAGGGGCAAGAATGGGGAAAAGGAGGAAGGAAGAAGAGCAATTAAATTGTTCCCCTTCAGGCTCGGTCGACACACAGAGTGATAAACCAGAGCAGTGCTGGTAGCACCGCCTGGTGTAGAACAAAGCCCTAGGGGTCTGGTGCTCCTAAATGGAGAGGCAGCAACCCCAGCTAGGGGATGGGAAAGCCTCCCGGAGAAGGGGCTCTGCGGCCGGGTACACAAGGATTAATAGGAGTTTTCCAGGAGGAAGAGAAGGCTCGTTCTGGCAGAAGAAAGGGTGCCCTCGTTATAAACCTTTAGTTCACTGAGAAAAGTAAAGAAATACCTGGGCTGATGTCTGGCACACAGTAGGTGGAGAGGGGGGGGGGGATGGGGAGAGGGGGGGGGGAACTGTTCCCCTCCAATCGATTAGGAACAGTGTGTTACCACATGTGTTATGGGTTCTCAACAAGGTGCAGAGGACAATACCAACACGTTTAACACACTTGGTGGATTCTCCACCACTGACTGCTTCCCTGAAGCAATCGCGGAAGGGGGACTTGGGTTCCACGTGGCCATCACCTGGAGGAGACTCAGAATTCAATCCAAGATTTCGGAGCTGGTCTCTGAGGAATAGTCACCCACCCTCGCTGAACCCCCATTCTGTCATCAGTGGAAATGGACACCATGTTTCCCAAATCTCCTCTCTGTGGCAGGAACCCAACTGTGACCAAGGCTGTGTCCCGCCCTGTGGGACAAGTAAACTGATAATTACAGCAGGATGAGAAAGTTATGACTGGGTCACTGAGTGGAGAACATATATACAGATATTGCTATCCAAATACTGTGAACTTTCCTGAGGAAGAACTGCAGTCAAAACCGCCCAGGTACACTGTTAACCAAGCAGTGGAGACTTAACTTTCTAAACACCTTTCCCTATAGGCACCCCTAGGATATACAATCAAACATCGATGTCTTTTACTGAGTGCCAGTCCTGGGAATACAAGGTAACTTTGACAAAGTACCTGTAACTTCTAAGACCTTTAGTTTTTCTCAACTGCATTAAGCTTTAAACAAAGACAAGGTTTTTCTACTCTAGATGGATTACAGGCTAAAGTTAGCAAACGCTACCTTAACCTTCTTTTTTCATATGTCAGCTTTCAAAGGGGGTTAAGACTGTAACTGATGGTCTGGTTATTACATAGGCATTTTAAGACTAGAAAGTTCTCTAAGAATGCATAATTGTGAAATCAATTGCTAATGAAAAGAAAGTTGCTTGATGCATAGGCTCATAAATCCCTTACAGAAAAAAAATCACTGCCTTTGATAATTTAACTGGGTATATGAATTACGTAGAGACCAGTTACCTAGGAGAAACTGGATCTTATTATGTAGCTCACCTAAATCCAGGACGGCCCTTTACATCCCAGCACATGCACGTGTACCTCACGAAACGGTTCTAGGTGGTACACAAGAGCCACTGCTCCATTCAGGACCAGACAGTGAAGAATAACTGAACCCATTGCTGAGAAGAGGATACTCCTCTTCATTATTTTGCACGTTGGGGATTAGAAATATTGTCAGAGTTCCCACTAACATCTGGGACCACAGTTTACTTCAATCTCACTGATTTCACAGTTAACTAAATATTAACCGGTGTAGAGAAATGAACTCCTGCAGAAATGAATAACTGAAGAATAAGCCAGGGATCTGAAGACATTTGAGCAAAAGTATAGAGAAAAATCAAGAGTATGTGCTTCCATCAAATCACTGCTGCAACGTAATTTTTAGACACTATGTTTTGAAGTCAATTTGATGAGAAATGTTGAATTCTCAGGATATACTGTGAAAGGTTCCCGACATTCTCCTAAACTATGTTTATGTTGGGCAGGAAGGAAAACTAACATAAATGTCTCCTAAATTTATTTTTTATTTGAAACGAGCTGTATTTTGAATATCTTGAGATTTACAGTAGACAAGCAAATGTGTGCTGTATCATATATCCCATTATTTATGAGAGCTTTTAAACTTCTATGGAATTATTTATTTTGGAATCAGTCACAGTTTCTCTACATGTAGCGAAAAAGATTCTTAAACTTGGAAGGGGAAGCTGGTGACACATCATGCTAGGAGGTAAAGAAACATGAAGGGCTGTATGTCTGGAAGCACGTCTTGCAGGAGATCTGGATAAATATGTAGGACAGGTCAAGGAATTTTAAATGCATCACAGAGTGGCTCTATTTAGAAATAAAAGGTCAAGGAAAAGCACATAATTAGTAACTTGGATTACATTCCTGTACATAAGAAATATCTTTTAGGGACTTCCCTGGTGATCCAGTGGTTAAGACTTCACCTTCCAATGCAGGGTGTGTGGGTTCGATCCCTGGTTGGAGAGCTAAGATCCCACGTGCCTCGCAGCGAGAAAAACGGAAACATAAAACAGAAGCAATACTTCAACAGATTCAATAAAGACTTTAAAAATGGTCCTCTTTTTAAAAAGAAATCTTTTAAAATAAGATACAGAGAAATATATTTCTGATAGCTTTTAACAAAACAATGTCCTGCATCAACAAATTCACTATTTTTCCAGTGGTGGGGAAATATTATAGTCCAGTCCTCAGCCAAAAGCAGCAGACAGAACACAGGCTACGTTTTGAATATTCAGATTAGAATCTTCTCTTCCTACTCAGGCTGTCTCCTTCAAAAGGAGCAAATTAAGAAAATTAATAGGAAGCATCATTAACATCCAGTAGGATCGCTGTCGGCACTGCGGAGGCACAGAGTGAACCGATTCCAAAGGGAGTCATCAACATTCTCCCCTAAATGCTCTAATCACATACCAGATGGCTGAATTCAGTATATGCTTTAACCATGACAAGGTCAGGGCTCAGGACGGCCGTCTGATCTCTTAGCCAAATAGCCAAGCTTTGCTTCTAAAATACAGGCAAACCTGGGTTTTTATCAGATTTAACAAAACTAGGAATTCCCCTTTCTCTGTTCCCAGAATAGCACATATTTCTAAGTCCTCTTTTTTCAACCACACATGCCACAGTAATAGTTCTAATTAGAGCTATTTGCATCAAGCACCTACTATGACCCAGCAGTTTGAAAATGGGGGTCTGGGGCAGAGATGGTGAGGACCCATCACCTTCTCAAACATGAGCCACATCACAAGAAACGGGGCATAAAGGTAACCTGTGTGAGCAGATGTACGTTACAAATGTGGCAAAAAGCCAAGACATGCTTGCATTCCTCTCCAGAAGGTGAAGCCTGCCTGTGCTGTGAAGGGTCCCGGGGCTAGTCCCACGCCACCTTTGAAGGCTTAGTACCTACAACTGACCTGGATTTGCTAAGACACATGGCACATCTGCTCCAGGTCTGGGTCAGGACTGAACAACAGCCCGACATGTAGAACCACCATGAACTGCCTCTCATTTTAAAGTGAGTTTAAAAGACGCACACCAGGAAACAGAAATATGGGTTTTCAAATAAAGGAGTATTTCTTTCCTTTTGATATGTATCTACATCTATATGTTACCAAGGGTAAATTACCCAGAAAATGACAAACTGTGTTGGATATAAATGCTTGTGGAATATCCTGAGTTTACTGGCCTTCCAGTAAATTCGAATCTGTGATTCTCACTAAAAGTAGATTATTTCATCCATGTAGATCTGAGTTGACTGATCAATATTGTTTCAAGGTTTGGAAATACTGAATGATCTGATGAATGTTTCAACTTGAAGCTATTAAAAATGTCCCCATCTTCCTCTAGACCAAAAAGAACTTTAATGGCCATTGTCTCTGGATAACCCATCGTTAGATGGATGATTTTTAAAAAGACTAAATAACAGGTCTAGTACAAATGTGGCAGTAGCTGTCATGTGGCTCTTGTTACCAAACTTGAGCCTAGGCAGTTGAGGACCTGAGGAGGGAAAACCAGCTGATCTCCCTCCTGGTTCTACAATGTCTTAAATGACCCAAGAAAAATACCACTCATCGTCACTCACTGATTTCTGCTGAGAACTGTACTGAATTCTCAGGTCCAGGCAAAACTGAAGTGGGGGTAGGGGATTGGTGGGGATTCTCTTTATCAGGTTTCTGTAGAGCATATTGTTTAATCTTCCAACTAAAGGAGCAACTTCGAGCACACAAGGTTATCTGTACTGTACTGCCACAATGATTATGCCCACGCTTTTCTTCTGTAAGAGCTAAAATGTAGAGAGCTAAAAGGAGACATAAGGCGTACGAAGAAACGATGGAATTGCAAAGAAACTTGTAAGGCAATTCTTGAAAAACAAAACTCATAAAGAGAAATAATATTTAATGTCTAGAAATTCCAAGAAAAAAGTTACAAGTCGGAAAAAAATCAACAGTTCTTCCAATCAATTATTCATTCCTACGAAAAAAACCAAATCAACAACAAAAAAATGTATTCAGGCAATGTCAAGAATAACCATGACCAGAAGGTGACTCTGGCATTGTGGAAAGAACATACATTCTGGAGTAAGGTCTGGGTTTGAGTTCCAATTCCCAATCAGTGATCCTTTCAGATACAAAATGGAACTCGGTAACAATTCGCCCATCCTGGGAGGATCATTGTGAGGCTCCAGAGAAACAATACATAGGAAAGAACTCTGCACACTGTAAACCACAATATAAAGGGTGGTCAGGGCTGTTACCGCTGTAGTCCACTGCATCTTCAGCAACAGAAGGTTTTAACAAGATGGCAGAAGAAAACGTGAGTAGTGATTTATAATAGAATCTCTTTCCTTCTCACCAACTGTATTCCGTTCCATTCCATATAAAGGAGGTTTTTTTAAAAATTACAAGGGTGCATCCTTAAAAAGAGACTGGATGGTGGTGGTTTGGAATCCGTGTTGTGTAAGAACCAGCAGGGTGACCAAAGAGTGTTGGAGGTAAAGAAGAAAACTCCGAGGAGGTGAGAGAGAGTGCACTGTGTTCTTGGAAGGGCTGTGATGTAACACAGTTGTGAAACAGACTTGTTCTACTCTGTGACTGAGGGCGCCACAGATGGACAGACTGCAGATGGAGGTCACATTAAGGAAGATTATGGAAACAATGGTCTAACGAGAGCAGATCCCAAAGGATAAACTGCTTCAGAGACAGGTGATGATCAGCCTGTGGAGGTGTCAAGCAAAGACTGAACTGGAAACTAGGACTCAATACTTCCATAAGGGAGCGGTCCTACAGGTTTTATCTGAATTTATCTTCAGTAGAACCTTGGGAACCCTGACCCAATGCATCTGTGTGTGGTCCCAATTCTCTCTCCCTTGTAGCCATAGGAGGAGGAGGAGGAGCAGATATTCTTGCCATGGCTTCTTGGTGAATGGAGTGTACACTACCCTTGACCCTTGACTTTGGACTTGCGTGTGTCACTTGCGCTGGCCAAGGGGATGTTAGCAGACATGATGCGTGGTTGCCTTTCCGTGCTTCTGTCATTGACATGATACGGCCACTGCCCTTCCCACATGGATCCAAAATGAGGCAGGTGGTGCAGACCAAACTAGCTGACCTGCAGATGACCTTAGCCTAAAGCAGAGCTGCCTCGATTTACTTGCAAACCTTTAGTGAGAAATAAAAGCTTTTTTTTGGTATGTCACTAAAATTTTGAGGGTTGCTTGCATTTGGCAATAGCTGACTGATATAACATCTATCACAAAAGATACGTTAAGGAAGGAAGCAGTATCAACTAAAGTGAATAGTGGAAGCCGTGTAACTAAATTAACAAAACGACTTCATTAGAAACTGGTCAGTCCAACAAGACCATCTGAGAAGCTTTAATAAAAGTGCTCTAATCTATTTATCATTCAAAACTGTAATTCATCATTCATCTAAAGCATGTAAATAAAAATCACTGTAATTACTACCACTGGAAGGCATAAGCATTCTCTCCAAAGGATGCACACACATTTTTTTAAGTAATGAGAACAGGGAGACAAACTGTTTTGAAATGTTTTTCAACAAACACGAAATAAATTCACCCTGCCAACCACAAGTCTGCACAACAGGCAGCTGTGAGCAAAATGGATTTTAATCAAATTCAGATGAAATCACTGTTTCAAAAGGCCTCAAAGAGGTATTGTCTAGAACGCATTAACAAGCTCCACCATGTGAACGCTTACGCCTATATTACGACAGTGCAAGACGCCACATAATAAAGTATGTGTGAACCTATTTCTTTCTGATACAGGAACTCGTTACAACTGAGCAGATGGTACTTCAGGCTAGACGCTGAGGCTGCCACGCCTGCTCCGCCGCAGCAGTGTCCCGGCTCAGAACCCCAGAGAATGAGCCCGTGTGCCAGAGAGGCCCTAGGACTGAAGCCACGGAGGACAAGGGCATGCACACCACTCCACTGGCTTCTCCAGGCATCATGACCACCTTAATACTCACTTCATGATGGCAAATCAAATTCTCGTATCAGGACCGTATTTGATCTCAAGGTAAAAAGTATGCTTAGGTGAAAAGAAGTGACGTGTGAAATCTGAACTGCCCAGAGGCGGCTGCTTCTGTTTTGTAGTGAGAGCAGAATGCAGCCCTCATCTCGGGCTACTTGGACCATAAAGCAGACTGAACAAGTCATAACCGATAATATGATCTGTATGCAATGCCCACTTTCGTTGCATGCTCCGTCTATGGACAATATTAAAGAACATCATTTATAACACAGTAGGATTCTGCTTCTTTACTTATGAGGACGAGCAGGTCTGTCTGTTAAATATGTATCACTCTGTTAAAATTGTGGACTGCCTATGTACTGTTTCCTTTCCAACCAAGGTATCCCTCTGCTGGCATCTTAAACTCCACTCTCTCCACTCTTCATGATCATTCATTCCGTTCTTCTTATCAAGAACACACGAGAAAATACTCAATTTAAATTAGGGGAAATATTATGGATAAGGTATTAGAAGACTATTGTGGTTCATTTTGGAAATGTTTTCTGTGGTAGAAGATCCACCAGCCAAGCAGGTGACAAGCTAACTAATTGTAATAATGTCCTTATCACAGACTCAAAAGCCTCCGTGTGTAAGGCAACAGGGTGCGTGTGTGTGTGTGTGTGTGTCTGTGTGTATTGGGAGAGGAGGGTGTTGCTGAAGAGGTAAAAACAGGCTCCACATGAAAAGGTAAAAACATTTGAATTCTACCGCCTCAAAAAGACAAAAAGCTCCACTTGGCCACCGCAAACCAGGCTGCGGCCAGCAGTGTGGACCCTGACGCACTCTCCCGGGTCCTGCCTCTCCCCGCTCACTTCCCCAGAACCTGGGGAGAGGAAAACCAATGCTGGAAACTTGGCGCAAGTTCGGTAGCTTGTTGTCAGCGCTGATGGGGAAGAGAGGGAAGACCTGCATTTCCTGACCAAAGGGAGACGGTCAGTCCCTGGAAGGGTCAGCCCTGGCCCTGGCCCCATCACGGACGAGGAACAGAAGTGAAGGGGGGGCTACAACATTATATTGCACGTTGTGTAAATATCTGACCAGAACACAAAGTGGCCCCTGCAGGCCAGGCTAAAACAAAGGCCTTAGCGGAACGGCCGAGTCGCTAAGCGCGGACGCACTGCAGCGCAGCTGCCATTAACCTGGCTGAAGTGAAGGACAGGGCCAGGGGGAGGTGGCCCCCTTCCTCCTGAGACTCCGGAAGCTAGCAGGACATTCATACCTGAGAATCAGGAGAAGGTGCGCAGAGCAACCCAGGGTCCGATGCAGTACAAAACGTGTCACCGACTCCTCCCAGGAATATGAACAGCAGCGGGGACAAAGGAAGGGGTCAACCAGAGAAGGGAGAGATTTCTGAAGAGCCCAGCTTCCAGCCTCTTACAAGGAGGAGGGCAGCTGGCTCCTGGGTAGTACCGGTGGGGAGAGGAGCCCGACCTGAGGCAGACACGGGCATGAGTTGCTCTCAGAAGCGAGGCCAGCGGGACCCTGTGGTCGGGGGTGAAGGAGGATGAGCCGGCTGAGAGGCAGGCGGGAGGGCCACCAGGGAAGCGCCAGATGCCAGCGACGTGGTCTCTATCTGATAAGACAGCGCACGGCAGCCTGGAAAGTTACCCCGGAGCTAAGAGTCTCTCTAGGAGAGGACCACCAAAGCTCAGAGAAAGGCCTGGCACATTGGGGGCATGTGGCCCAGGGGAAGGGCAGTCAAAGCTAAGCCAACGAGTCAGGAGCTGAAGCCATAGGCTGGAAAGGAACAGTCCAGAAGTCCGAAAGGAGAAGGGAAAAGGCAATGCCCTGAAGAAGACCCCACAGGGCAGGGGCGCTGCCTACATCCTACATGTTACAGGGAGGGGAGGGCATTGTAAACCCCCAGGTCCTCCAGGGAAGTCTGATGTGTCACGAATGTGCTCTGCGGCAAGGCTGTCCTAACCTTGGCCAACGGAGGACGTCGAGAAGGTCACTGCCAGGCCAGACACCTTTTCAGGCAGCACAAATCCGCCTGCCAGTGTCCAGCAGAAATAGACTCCAAGGCACACAACCACAGGTCGACATGAGCACAATGTGAAATACTTCCAGCACCTCACAAATAATGAGGACCCAATTTACAAGGTTAAAGTTCAAGAAAGTGAAGCAAGGTGGTGATAAAGATATTTCATCAGTGCTCTACTATCACCTACTTTTAGTTCAGTGGCGATATTTAAAATATTTACATTTTCAATTTATAGAGGACTGCATTTTTCCAGCTTCAAATCAGTTAGCTACAGTGAGATATTCATAGCCCTGGATGACTTTCATCGTGTTTATTTT
This sequence comes from Kogia breviceps, assembly GCF_026419965.1. NCBI lineage: Eukaryota > Metazoa > Chordata > Mammalia > Artiodactyla > Physeteridae > Kogia > Kogia breviceps. Next base: position 33,319,817 of record NC_081323.1, on the reverse strand, counting down.
ATGAAAGATCTCAAAAAATATGCAGAGTATTTTCACAAGTCTCCTGCCTAGAGACTTGTCAAGTGTGCAATTAGCCACAGAGCCTCATCCTGAGAGTTGAGGGTCAGTTTCCAGACCTCAGGGGCCACATTGTGGCCGCCCTCTGGACACAAGGTGCTGGTGCACAGCTGAACATTCTGGGCTTCCTGAGGGGTGCTGGGCGGCACTGCTTCCTGAATCTGACAGGTGTCTGAGTTTCGGGAAGAAGACGAGTTTGATGGCGGATGCTGTTTTCATCTCTGGGACAACAAGACACCTGAATTCACTTAAAGCTCGGCACCTGACCACATCAAACCGTGTCCCTGGAGGCGGCGAGCTCAGAGAGCCACTCTGAGGGCAGAACACGCAGTCTTCCCTCACCAGGACGGCGTGGGTGTTCGGGAGGACCAGCAACGGGCAGTGGCCTGGGCCAGAGCCACCCTCGACTCTGACCGTCGTGTAGAGCAAGAGCTGAACCTCCACCAGAGATGGGGCATTCCACGTCCAGGTTTCCGTGAAGGAAATAAATCAGGTCGACCAGGGTATTCTGGAACCTGGATGACAACTGAGCTCCATTTGCCAAAACTAAATCAGGGATTTCCGCCTTCCAATCAAGGAAAAGCTGGACCAGATCTTGAGCTGGAACAAAGGACGGGTGGTGCAGGCGGCGGCATCGGCCTCAGACGTCAGGACACACAGGAGGTCCCGGCATATCTGCTGACAGAGGTGTCTGCCGTAGGTAAGCGCGGTGAGCAGGAGACTCCCTGCAGAGCCCAGGAGTCAAACATTCTGCCCACCAAAGCCGCTCTGAATCTCCTGTAGCCCAGAGAGGGGCAGAGCGCGAAGCAGGCCCACGGAGGCTGGGGGATTCAGAACCAGCGCGTACGGGGCTGAGTGGAGCAGCTCACACGCGGGCCGGGGGCAGGCTCTGCGCAGTTGGCGACAGCGAGCCAGTACACACCCTGGGCCTCACTCGTGTCGCCCGAAGTCCTGGTAGGGAACCGGCCACCAGGTCAAGGAAGCCTTTCAAAGGGCACTCTTGAAGCTTCAGTATTTGGTCTGGGAATCGCACGAGTGTCTGCTTAAACACAGAGCCCGTCCTGGCACCTTCCACCTCTAGGCAGAAAACGGAGCCGGCGAGGAGCCTGGAAAGTCGGCAGCTGCGGGGCCAGGCCCAGGGCTCTGTAGGGCACCAGGCTCCCTGCCCACCCAACAGCCCCTGACCCTTCCCCTGCTGCTGCCAACCTGAGCTTCTACGGGAAAAGAATGAGCTTCTGGTGACACTCCGGGTGCCTCCAAGAGCGTGTCCAGGGTTAAGAGTTTCAGAAGCAGCAGCCCCGCGATGAATGCTGCCGCACGGGAGGCAAGCCCCCAGGGTCCCACAGGCTCCCCGCGTGCCCGCCTGCAGCAGGTGGCTACTGGTGTCTCTGTAAAGGTCTGAGACCCGCTGGTAAAAAGATCCCAACCCGCTGCTTCCCTCTGGCCTGACACTCACAGGTGACCCCAGAGAGCTCACTGCCTTGGCCGCCACCTCCTCCCTGGCTTCCTGCTCCCGGCAGAGCTCGGAGGCCGGAGCCCTCGGGGGGTGGGGGGGGGATGCTGTGGCTTGAGATACCTTCAGAGAGAACGAGGCAGAGGAGCCGGCTCTGCCTGGTCTGCTCGCTCCCACTGTGCACAGACACTTCCTGGGACGCGCGTTGCAGCCAAGTCCAGCTGGACGTGACCCCCGGGCTGTGTTCACCTTCAGGAGTCGTCGGTTCACTGAAATTTTCTGACTCATCCTGAAAATGTCCCTCACCGCTGGTGCTGCTTTTGCTAAGAACAGAGATTTTAGCTAGATTGACGTGTTCTGGTTGAGAGCCACCCCTGTTACAATTGCTGCTGTGTGACGGCTGGGGCTCCGAGGGCTAAGACCCCCGCTGGTGGGCCCCTCCGCCTGGCGCTGAGGCGGGGCCAGAGGGACCTGAGATGCTCCGGGTCGCGGGCCAGATCCGGTGGTGGTTCTGGTCCACCTTCCTCCTCTCCTCTCAGCCGGGGGAGTCAGTGACTTCTTTGGACAGCAACGGGGCAAGAGAGCTCTTCTGTCAAAAACAGGTGAAATGGGGCTGTGGCACCTTTTGCGATTCTTTTCCACGTGAAGATTCTTGTGGGCATTGGTTTCATCATGTGGATTAATGCAGAGGTTCAATCGAAAGCCTAAGCCATTCGTGTTGACTGATTCATGATTTCAGAATAGAGGACCTGATTCACACACAAAGCATCAATTTCCATATTTCATATCTTTTAAATCGTCAGCTATTTTGATCGAAATACGTTGTACGGGATTGATCCACAGTATCCACTTCTTGGTCTAGTATTTTATTTACTCTAAAATAAACCCTAAGACCTTTGATGCAATTTTCCAATGGGCAAGTAAGAGTAATCAGGGCAGACTTAAAGCAAATCAGAAACTGACAAGTATTCTAACCTCATGCATGTTTCTCTGGCCTCTTGGTTTGTTTCACTGGAATCCTTCTTTATAACTGCCCCGCTTAGATCGTCATAATGAGATCTACCAACCAGCACCATGAAAGGTTCACTGCCAGCCTGCTACAAACCAGGCACGTGGACACAAAGAAATGAAAGGCAACGTCCTTCTCTTCACAGGTTACCTGCTGAGGAAATGGACGTCCACAGGAAGACAGTGTCATTCTTGGATGGTTGGGATGGAGGGTAAGGTGGTGGCCAGTCTCCCATGAGACACCCACCCCTCCGCCACTCGCTCTGTTCAGTGATGTAAAATTTCTACCACCTCTTAGTTTTGCTTCTTTGCTTTTTAATTTAGGAGTGTATGGGAAGGACAAGTCCCTCAGTGGAGGAAAATACAGGTAAAGCCTTACAAATCATATGCCCAAACAAACCTTGGTTTGACAACCCACCAGAGAAATAAGCTACCCAACCATGAGTACTTCCTCTGCACCGTTGCCAACGTGGTCAATAAAACACGCAGGGTTTCTAAAACATTGAGAAGTACCCAGTTTCATTTCCAAACCCCCTATCTGATTCTGATTATATAATTCAGCCTTTTAAGTGCAGACCAAGGGAAAGGATACTGCTACAAATGAAAAACTGGGCAAAGGGCCTCCACCACAGCTACACGCCATTCAAACAAAGTCAAAGCAGTTTGCAAAAAAAAAAAAAACCTAACAATAAATAGATAGATAAATAAATTTAAAAAGCAGTTTGCAACCAGCAGGATTCCATTTAATTTTAAGTCATATAATAGCTTGCCTTGCTTATTAGCCATTAATCTCACTGGGACTTTGAAATTCTAATTATGCAACTCAACATTAAGAAAATTTAATCACACAAGCATGCTGTAATTTAAGGCAACCCTATCAACCTGAAAAGTCATTACCTACCTCATATTTTAGCTTACGTTGAATGGTGCCATTGTGAAGTTTCTCATTATCCTGAAAAGAAAATAAAAGCCCTCTATATTAAATTATAGCATGTTCATAAAGAGGGAAAAAATGATTTGATTAAAATACTTATGAGAACAAAATTCTAAAGAAACATACTTGTCATTCCACAATGACAACCCTTCTTGAGAATTTATATTCCCAAGGTAAACAGGACTCTATCGATACATCTGCCTGTAAGGGAACTGAACCATTTATTCCTAATCTTAAAATTCGAAGAACGACATTAAAGGCAAATTTCCTTAGGACACTTCTTAATTTGCAGGGTAGAAATGAAATGACTTTATTTTGATAAAAATCAACTTGTCACAAGTACGTATCTTCTCTAAGGCAAAATTATATTTCTACTTGGGATAACTTATCGAGTGAATTTAAATACTTATGGAAATTGATTATATTTTTGGAGAAAACAGGTGTTACGTGTAGAATTTTTATAAATCAAACAAAGTAAATAAAGCACTTTAGGAAACTTAGTATTCACTTAAGAATTTCCCCCAGAAGTTCAAAATTTAAAAATGAAGTTACTCTTGAATTAATACTATTTATAAACTGTTAAGCTCCACCCGAGCAATATTTAATATTTCTACAACATTTTGCATCTCAATTTTCTGAGAAACAGTACATAAAAACCACCACCCCCAGCTCCCCACTGAAAGGTCATCTTTTTTTTTTTTTTTTTTTTTTGCAGTACGCGGGCCTCTCACTGTTGTGGCCTCTCCCACTGCGGAGCACAGGCTCCGGACGCGCAGGCTCAGCGGCCATGGCTCACGGGCCCAGCCACTCTGTGGCATGTGGGATCTTCCTGGACGGGGACACGAACCCATATCCCCTGCATCGGCAGGCGGACTCTCAACCACTGCGCCACCAGGGAAGCCCCAAAGGTCATCTTGAAAACGAATAACCAGATCACCAGCTCCTTCGCTCACCTTCATGGTCTCAGCAGGTGCACCGCTGCCATCGCCAACCACGCGGTGCAGATCCTGAAGGCGCCTCTGGACTTCTTCTTCAATGTAAGCACTGATCCTGGAAGCAAAAGAGATGGGGGTCCGTGACCGCTTCTAACCACACAGGGCATTCTGAGATCTTTTCGTTACCATGCCCTTTGCTACTGGGAACCTTCTCGTTCTAAACGCCAAATGTAATCCCAAGTCAGGATCTGGAACATTTGTCAACTTTCTAAGGAATCTAATGCCATGTGTTTACTATCTGGGTTTTCCCCAAACAAGAGAGGCCTGGAAGAATAACCTAAACTTGGGAACAGAAGGGAGACTCAGTGATCCCATCCAAATCCCTCCCTATGTTCGGAGCGGAACCCCTGCTGCAGGACAGGGGAGAGTTGCAGACTCGGGTTGCAGATGACTCTGCGGTCTCAGAAGGCATCACTACCCAACACTTCATCCACAGAGCCTCCGTTTCCTCACACAGAAAACGATGATTCTTATTTCTCACAAAACACAAAGTCATTTCAGAGGATTAAAGGGAAAAACAAAAAGGAGATGCACTCTCCACAGACCTTCACTATTGGATGGAACAATGTCTCACGTCATTCCTGCTCTGTCTTGTCACTGCACCCGGCCATGAGATACCACATTTTAAAGGTCTCTAGACCTTCCAAAATGCCTGGCGAAGGGTCAAGATGGCTGAAGCCAGAAATAGTTGTCAACCGAATATCTGGTACCCCCATACGATACAGGGGAAACAGCTGGTACCCAATACGATACAGGGGAAACTGTATGAAGTACAACCATCCACCCAGAGGAACCAGGGAAGGAGAGAATTTGGGTTCCATCAAAATCTTTCTAGTGGCTCAGGCCGCCCAAAGGCAAGGCTTTCTCAGTTCTAGGCTCCCCACCCCAGTTCTACAGACAATGAGTTCGATGGATTATTTTAATTGAAGTGTTTTGCATGTTTACATCTTAGCACACTAAAAAATAAAAAATTTGGTTGCATCTTTCTAAGCCCATGCAAAATCCTACACACATTTCTGTACTACTGACCATAGCTAGATGACTTTCTGATATGCTGGGTAAAGAGATTAATATTACAGGTAAAACAGCTCCAAAGAATGGAGCTAGGGTAATAAAATACAGTATTTACCTTTCAGTATTTCAGTAAAGAAAATCATATGCAACTGAATCTGAGCCAAGGGCACTTACAGACAAATCTCCCTGGACCTTAAATTTTAAACGAGCACCACAGAAGATGCAAACCTAGATTTAAAGGACCATAGAGGCTCATGCCATTCTGAGTACATTTTGATATCTGAATACCTATCTCCTACTAGCCAGGGCTCAGGACTGCCCAATTTGAAATGTCCCCACGACATAGATGGGGTTGAGAAAAATAGTCAATTTTCTTATAGGCAAAGAATGATTAGGTTGATTTATCTGAGGGCTCTAAGCCACAGGGCAATTCATGATGCCACTCAAGTTGAAAATCATTTTCCTATAGTAACATCAGATTTGTATTTATGCTATTCATCATCATTCTGAATATACTGGTACAGTCTTTGTGACAGACTTCATCTATTTGTAATCAATGGCTTCTATAAATTATTTGTCAGCACAAGGTCCTTCTTGGTACAATTCAATTAACTCTACTTTGTTCCTCTCAACCTAGCCTTGTATCACTTCTTTCTGGATGAACTGGTTTCCCTGAACCTTTTAATTCCACCTTCTCACACAAACTACTTGCACCAGTATTCCTTAGATTTGGCTGGTCAGGTCTCAGGTCTTGGGCCCTTTATAGGACATCTCACCCCACCACGGGCCATGCAGCAGCTGATCAGGACAAAGCATGTCGTGGGGACAAGTACTGCTTATCACCTTTGATAGAGCCCTCCATATGCAAACTGGCCAATATAAGGTACTGTGAGTCATTAAATCACATCAGAAATAGGCATGGCATCAGTTTAATGTCCAGTACCTGGCATCCATCAGGGGGACCAGGTAAGACTTTTCAGCACTGGATGGCAAGCTGGAAGAAGCAGGTTTTCCTTCCAAGGTCCCACGATGCCCTTTTTGAACACCATCGACCTCAGAGATCTTCTGCTTCAACTGCTGTATTTCATGTTCTAACCTACAGAGATGGAAGTTATGTGAATTCACTCATTAACAGTATCTCCTGAGAGTCTTCCCTAGAAACCATGGGAGATCCAGACCAAAACTGTGCAAAGAGCTTTACCTTGCAGTAGAAAAGGTACCACATCCCCATAAGACAAGGTATACGGTGATAACAGGCCACAAGAGCGGTGCAGGACAAGTGCTACAGGCACCCAAAAGTTGGAGAGAGTTCTACCATCAAGGGCAAAGATATTCCCACTGTGCTCAGCAAATTCTCAGAGCTAGATGTGCAGGATTCTGAGTCCCAAACCCAGCTTCAACAAAACAGTTGGTTGTAGCCTACATATCAGATCCCAATAAGTATCTGTATTTGACAAAAGAGATCTCTGCTTTAAGGAATTCTTTTAAACTGCCAATGTAGGAGAACCTTCATGGTCAAGGCAGTTCTAAGTTGAGTCTTCACAGGCCAGTGGGAATTTGGCATTTGGAAATGACAGTGAGTGGTTTTCCAGGTGCAGAAACAAAGGGACTAAGCCACAAAAACCAGGAATCCGCTTTAGCTAAGGCAGTGGGTGTGGAAAACAGAAACAGGCAAGAGAGACCTAGGAAAGCAGGCTGAGTATCTAGAGAAGTTAATAGAAACCATGAGCTGTGGAACCAAACATTTATTTCCAACGACAGATGATACGTCTAATATAAGGTCGAGTGTGTGTATGGCTGGTCTCCCACTGGCCCAGGCATGACTGAATCCAGGGCCATCAGGCTAGAGGGCCAAACTTGCCAGTAAATTTGGCCCACAGAACACCATCTAGGGGCTGCAGCCCACTCACTGTTAATGACACCTGGGTCTCAATTTCTTCATGTATCAAATGAGAGAGTCAACTAGTCTCTCCAAATCCCTTCGGGTCCAAAATTCAGAGAGTCTGGTTTCAGATGGTGACACACCACAACACTGCCAGCTCTCTGGTATCACCAGCAGTGATTTGACTGCTCTATCCTGAACGTGAAAAGCCAAGGTCTTTCTTGGCTCTCGGAAATGTGATTATGGGATCACCTGGGTAGGCGCTCCTGGGTCCGCGGGAGACAATGCCCAGCTGAACTCAGCCTTTCATCTATCTACCGATTACTGAGCATCAGCCTGAAGAGCACGCAGTATTCCTGAAGGAGGAAGGACTGAGCACAGAGGAGTGATGTCAGGGGCCAGGTGGTGGGCAAAGAACCAGGGAACAAGGTTAACACAGAATCTCAGAGATGGTAAGGAAATGAGCCAATGCAAGTAGGTGGTGGCCAATGTTTGTAATTAAGATGACGCCTACGGCGTTGTTCAAAGACATCCTTCAGGACTGAGCAATGGGAAGGACTCCACACAGCAAAGAGGCGCCAGTGGGGCCCTGAGGGCTGAGAAGGATTTCTATACATGGCGAGGGACAGCAGGGCCTTGCATGGAAAGGGTCGCAGCACACGGGAAGAACTGGTCTGCCCAGCAGTGGCTCTGTCGTCAGCAGACAGGAGGACAAAGTGGGCACAAGCTGGATTCGAGATGCAACTCTACCGCTTTCTAACTGCCTGACACTTGTCCCATCAACCATCAAGGAGAAAGAAGAAAGAAAATGATTAAATCTTGCTCATAAAGCAAGCTGACAGGGAAAGCCAAGTGCAGTGCACCGTTGGTCCAATCTGGCTCCACGTGAATTTGATATTTGGCACTTTGGAAATTCACAAGAGGTCAGCTCAGGGTGCACGGCGGGCCCTGGCTCAGCCATGAGAACCCAGAGAGATAAAAAGACACAACACCAATACCCCCAGAAAGCTGCAGGACCATCAAAGCCAGAGCAAAGCACTCCGAATTTGCTGGCCTGAATTAGGGCTTTGCAAAGTCTACTCCATCAAAACACAGGAAGCTAAAAGCCTCCTTTGCGTGGCTTCTGGAGAAAAGTTGACATCGGGAAATCATTACAGTTTATCCACTATAATTGAGTATTAATACTAAATGGCCAGGGAGCCAAGCCAGTTGACAAAAGCCAGGACATCAGGCTCCAAGCCCCTGCTGCATTCTCACTGCACAGCGCAGGATACAAATAGAGAGCATGCCCTCCACTGCTTTAAATTTCCTGGGGCTGGAGCTTTGTCCAGCAATTTCATTTACATAACATACCTACAATCATTTTCTTAAACCACAGACCTATTTCTCTGAAGTCACAGCATTATGGTTTCTGATTGTCATCTGTCACTGTTTTGCCTGGGGGGATTACTGGAGAGCTTGGTAAACATAATCCAGTTTAAGCAGATTGTTTGAAAGGAGGCTGTCCTGACCTTTTCAGGCAAGATGGTGGACAGGGGCTCAGGCAACACCTCCCAGTAGGTCTTGCCTTGTCATCCGCATGGATCCCAGGCCTCTGCCAATGTCAAGCTGGGCTCCTAGAGGCCAGCAGTCCGGGCTTCTGCTGCAGCCCCTTGGGAGGTGCTGTGAGGGGAGGGCTCCTGGGGAGGGGGCAGCATTCCAGGCCCCCATAACCTGGGCTTCAGTTAAGATCTCAACAGACCAAAGGGTCTGGAACTAAAGAAAATGCACAGGCCCATGCCCTCCTCATGAGGGTAAGGACACTGCAGCCCCAAGATGCAAGAGCCTGCCCAAGGCCAGCAGGGCAGGAAGGCGTTGGGAAGGGCACAAAGCCCCCTTGCAGGACACCAAATCTGATGACGTTTGCACAATAGACGGCCGCCAGTCTCTCTGAGTCTTGGCATCACGTCTGCAGGGTTAGCAGAAAAAGCATCCTCCAGTTCATGTATTTATTTGTCTTGAGATCCTACCTCTGAGAAGCACAGTGACAGGCAACAGGTAGAGGAAGAGAAATATTCTTCCTTTACATGGAAACAGTGCTACTTCCTAGTTCACAACATCGAAAATAATTTCAGTGAATCATGACCTAACATGCCTGGATAGACCACCATGTTTGGAACATCTAGAGAGCTTTACTTGTTTATTTTTTAATACAGAATCCTGAGGTGTCCCTCTGGATTCTCAAACGCTGAGAATCAGCAGGGGTGGGTGGGAGGAGGGCTGTTTTTCAGTTCGCTGCCAGCTGTGGAAATCAGTGTCTATGGAACCTGTGAACAAGTGCTGGTCAAGGTCCCAGAGAAGACAGGAGGGGGAGGGGAGGAAAGAGGGAGGAAGGGGAGGGAAAGGGCAGCAGAGGGAAAAGGAGCCAACGAAAGGGAATGGGGTTTGGGGAGAGCACGGAGGGAGGGAGGGGAATCCGGCCTGAAGCTTTCTCAGTCTTCCCTGTTTATCAAATAGTAAACACACAGTCAGAGGTCACTGAGGTAATGGACAAGGGCTTTGTTTCTGTTTGTGTGTTTTTTTCCAACTTTAGGCCAGTGACTCTAAACCAAGGATCCTAAGGAAAAGAAAAGAAGGCTAAGCATTTGCCGGTGAATCAGAAAACATAAATGCTACAGAATTACTTTAAAAAAAAAAAACAGTGAGAGACACAGCACCAGGGATAGAAGCCACGCCATCACGGCCCCGCCGGTTAATGCCATGGGGCGGGGAGGGCGTGGCAGGCGTCCCCTCGGCTCGGCTCACCTCTCCCGGTCCTTCTCCAGGGCTTCCTGCTCGGCCCCCAGGCCGGCCCAGAGCCCGGCCCGCTCGCTGCCGCCCGCGGTCAAGGTGGCCGGCTTCGGCCTCTGCTGCTCGGCCCCCAGGCCCCGGGCGCAGCGCCGCCGCAGGGCAGAGCGCCTCCTCTCCAGCCGGGCCACCGCCCGCTCCAGCGCCTCTGTCTGCTGCTGCTCCTGGGATTCCAGGGTCTCCTTTTCCTTCCGCCTCACCTTCTCCTCCTGACGGGCCACGCTGGCCGTGAACTCGAAGGTGGCCTGCAGCTTCTGCAGCTGGCTGGCTCTGGCCTGGAACTGCGCGAGCTGCTCTTCCTTTTCTTCCATCTCTTTCTCCACTTGGTAGAGAGTGTTGTCTAGGCCGAGAGGACCTCGGTCGAGGATCTCACAGGCTCTCTGTTTCTCTTCCAGCAGCCTCGGCAAGTGATGCTGCAGGAGACACTGGAGCTGGCGCTCCTTACACTGTAGCCTCCCCTCTGCCGGCGTGATCTGCTCCACGTCTCCAGCCGCGTGGGGGACATCTGCGACACCACCGTCCTTCTTTAACAACAACCTCGATGCTTCCTTGCTGCCAGGTTTTAAGCGCTCTAGGATTTCGCGTTCTTCCTCCACCTCCTTTGTCAGGAGGTCCTTCTGCTGAACCAGCTCCTTCTCCAGGGAGGCCAACGCGGCCAGCTGCCTTCGCTTGAAATCTAAGAAACGCAGCTGCGCCCGTTCGAGCTCCCGGCCGTCATCGACCCCCAGCTCGGCACCGGCCTCCTTGGCCCGCAGGAGGGATGCGCGGATGCCCTGGAGGTCCTGCCGCTCCTCCTCCGCGCGCTGTGCCTCCCCGTGCTGCAGCGGCCGGACCAGGACCTGCTCCTCCAGCCGCTTCTCCTCCTGCTCCAGCTTGACGCACTGCCCCTCTTTTTCCCTTCTGAGTTGCTCCAGCTCCTGAAATATTGGAACCTTCTCGGCCTTCTCGTGGCTGTTGAGTTCTTGCAGCCGCTGGAGCTCTTCCTGGGCGCGGAGAAAGCACTCCTCTTCTTGTTTCTTCTTCTGCAGCTCAATCTCCTGCTGCTCCTTCAGCCTCTCCTCCTCGAACCGCTCCTTTTCGGCCAGTAGGTCCTTGAGCTTGCTCTCCAGGTGGAAGCTGCGGCGTTGGAGGCTCTCCTCCTGCTTGCGGATCTGCAGCTGCACGATCTCCGTCTCCTTGCGCTGCGTCTCCACCTCCCGCTGCATCCGCTCCAGCGCAGCCTTGTCGGACTTTTGCTTTTCCTCCATCTCTTCTATGAGCTTTCTGAAATGCAAATCGTTGACTGATCGTTATTTGATCGCTGCGTTCAAATGCTGCTCTAACTTCTCCCTAAACTGATACCTCCTAGAAATGGACATACACCACACACCCTTCACTAAAATAAAATTTAAAAAAAAAAAGAGGGAGAACAGCAATTTCCTTTTAATATCCAGCAGCATGCTGTTTAATTTTTTTACTCTGTAACTGTCCAACGTATCATTTGCCTCATCTCCTGAAGTAGCTTCTGCTATCATTTCTTGGCAGAGCCTATAAGCATAATGTGTTATGCATGATATAATTTTTAAAGCCCCCTGAGCTCAAAGAGAAAGAGGCGTGCCCAATTTAAATTTAAATGTGAATAATTTTATTCAGCCCAAAGGCTAAAACTCAATAGAAATTCGTTTACAAAATGACATGAAATAAAAATGCTTATGCTGTCCTCTGCATCAGGGTCAAATATCAATGTCAAGATAATCGACACTTCATTGTTCCAGCTCAAATAACTACACGCTATTTAGCATTTATTCACTAGTTTAGGACAAATGGTAATCACCAAATGATCCAAAATATTAGTTTATTAATGCATAACATTGAAAATAACGTCAATCTCCATTAGAATACTTAAATGCATGATTCCGGGGATTACATGTCATGTTGTGTCTTAGAGAGCAAAGGGTCCCCACTGGGTGCTTGCTAAGTCAATGTTTCGAGGTCGGGGTGGCCTCCAAAGCAAGAACACAGGGCATGTCAGAGTACGGATGCACGGCCTCCATCTCCTGACCCACCAAAGACCTATCATACATGATGCTGCAAGCTAAACTAATTCATCTGTAACATCCAAACTCCACACTCTAGAAAATAAATATCCAGGGTGTAGATTTTCTTTTTTTTTTCTTTTTTTTTGCGGTACGTGGGCCTCTCACTGTTGTGGCCCCTCCTGTTGCGGAGCACAGGCTCCGGACGCGCAGGCTCAGCGGCCATGGCTCACGGGCCCAGCTGCTCCACGGCATGTGGGATCTTCCCGGACAGGGACACGAACCTGTGTCCCCTGCATCGGCGGGCGGATTCTCAACCACTGCGCCACCAGGGAAGCCCAAGGGTGTAGATTTTCTGCAGCCTTACTTTCTATTCTAATATTTATCCTTGGTCCATTTCTTGGCTTGTTAAATAGGACAGGATAAAAAAGAAAACTACTTAGTTTTATCAAAGAATTACATTCAGAACACATTAAAAAACGCTCTCCAAATCAATTAAACACACACACACACACACACACACACACACACACCAAAAGAAAAGGGAACTGAGAACATGCAGAGTCAGATTAGAAAAGGAAATACAAATGGCTGATCAACATAAGGAAAGATGTTTAAAAAGTGAGGAGGCATAAGAAGGGGAAGTGTCATTCTTTCGGCTTTTTTAAAACTCAGGATATTATTAAGGAAGAAGTACTTTTTAGTTAAATTTAAACAAGCTATATTTGATGTATTACATTTAAAGAGTGTATTCATTTGCCTACTGACTCTATTCCCCCGTCTCACAAGTATTTGAAGATTAACTATTTAAAAAATTCAAACGTGAAGTAAAACTAACCAGCTGAAGAGAAAGGAGCTACAGTCATCAGACGTGTAAATGATGGACACAGAGCCAGAGGGAGATGACACAGACACAGGTGATCTCCGTCTAGGACATCAACACAGGCATCCACCCACTCTGTGGTGTTATGACTCCTACCACGTGGCTTACCTTTTACTTTCTAATTTCTCAAGTTCTTCACGCTGTTGCCGCTCAAATTCAAGTCTAATAAATCAAATGAAAATGAGTCACTTTTCTGACAGAGCTTTTTTCACTCTCTTATTCTCTATATGTAGTTAAATATGACAAAGAACACTGGTTTGTCAAGTACGATTTTTAATCATTATGGATTAGCAAGTTTAAAATGTATTCTTTGCTCTATGACTATGATTATAAATTAGACATACTTTAGGAGTGCTTGAATTCAGGATGAAGAGAACATATTTTACTTGAAGGAAAGCAAACAAAACACCACTGTACGGGAAAAGCAGAGTTAAAGGAGACTTCTAAATGAGAAGCATGCCTACCCCATGCAGCTTAGCCACTGATTAGTACATAAAAATGGAGAATCTCTACCTTAGACAGATGGGTCCTTTTATAGGGAAAAGACTGCCAGGGAGACAGATAGATAGAGAGAGAGCATAGACATCAATTAGGAAAAGAATTAACTGTGGGAACATCAGGAGAAAAACAGTAAGGTACTTAAAAGCCAATAGCCATACGCAAATTGAAATGTCTTCTTTTTTTTTTTTTTGCGGTATACGGGCCTCTCACTGTTGTGGCCTCTCCCGCTGCAGAGCACAGGCTCCAGACACGCGGGCTCAGCGGCCATGGCTCTGCGCCACCAAGGAAGCCCCAAAATGTCTTCTTATACAGATCACATTTTCCAATCATTTCTTGAAGCAAATTCTGCAAACAGTTACCTATTATGTTTTACACACTTCCCGTGATAACTAGAGCACTAATAATAACTGAGTACCAAAAATAATTGCCCACAGAAGTCAAATTCATATTTTTACTACTTTATAAATGGTTATACTGTATGGAGGTTTCTCAAGATCCTCCTGTAGTTAGTAGTTATATGATATTGGAGCTATGGGGGCTACAGAGATTATGAACAGATTGACCACAGCGGTAGCAAAATAAAGGGGGCTAGGTCACCGGGAATTTTAAAACAACTCGGTAAAATATTGATAACAAGTTGATTTTTTCTCAAATACTAGATTGAATTACTTCAAGGTTTCACTATACCTTTTAAACAGCATGAACTGTAATTCTTTTTTTTTTTTTTTTTTTTTTTTTGCGGTACGCGGGCCTCTCACTGTTATGGCCTCTCCCGTTGCGGAGCACAGGCTTCAGACGCACAGGCCCAGCAGCCATAGCTCACGGGCCCAGCCGCTCCGCGGCATGTGGGATCCTCCCGGACCGGGACACAAACCCATGTCCCCTGCATCAGCAGGTGGACTCTCAACCACTGCGCCACCAGGGAAGCCCTGAACTGTAAATCTTAAATGTTTTCCTGTTGTGGTGGATAGCAAATACAGCTAAGAAGCTGAACTATGGAAAAATTCATCAGTCAACTGTTTTCCTTGGATAAGATAATCCAGGTTGGCAACAGTTACCTTTACAATGAGCTAACAAAATTTCAAATAGATGTTACCAATTTAATTTGGGCTAAAATTGAGAGTAAGATGTCTGGGGGTTTTTGCAAGCAGAACTGAGGGCAGTGCTGAGTGATTTACACGTTTGCTTACTCTGCCTTCCCAGCAAATCCTGAAGATAGCACATAGTACCTGATCCATTTAACAGATGAGAAATCCAGAGCTCAGAGGTCTGAAAGAACTTGTCCAAGGTCATGATGGTAAGATGTGGTGGAACCAGGACTTGAACCCACGATAGCCTGCTTCCAAAACATCCTCAATTCATTCATTTTATGAGCAATGCTCCAGTTTGTGATATATAAAAAGAATATTAAATCCTTCGTTGAAACTTATCATTTAGGGTTATATTTATCTTTCTATCAAATGAAAATGGTCTGTGGATTACAGGCACTGCCATCCAGGAGAAATCAATCACATAAATATAGTATATGAGAGGTATTTGCCAGTTCTGGAGCCCAATCCATATGCCATTACACTAAGCAGATACAGGGCTTCATTAAAGTTCATATATGATCATTCTCTCTTATATAACGATAAACAGAAACTTGGGAATGCTTCCTAGTATGTATTTTTAGACTTCGGTACAGTTTAGTCTTTCTAGAGATAATTACAGTCAAAAAAAATAAAATCACCAAATAAAACACTTTTAAAACCTGAGGATTTTCCCAATAGAACTGTCTTTATTCTTGATTTATACTTTCTGTGAACATCAGCTCAATGTGACCATCAGCAGACAATGTCTCTCTGCTCTGACGGTGTCACAAGGGCACAGTCATAAGGCAAATGCTGCTCTGAGAGGTTCGAATGAAAACCTATCACCGGACAGTTTACAACGTGCAGGTGCTTGGCCGGGCACTGAGCATGCAATACCCTCACTTTGTTCTCCTAACCCTAGCAGGTCTCATCCCCATTTTATTATTTTTGTTTGTTTGTTTGTTTGTTTGTGGTACGCGGGCCTCTCACTGCCATGGCCTCTCCCGTTGCGGAGCACAGGCTCCGGACGCGCAGGCTCAGCGGCCATGGCTCACGGGTCCAGCCGCTCCGCGGCACGCGAGATCTTCCCGGACCGGGGCATGAACCCGTGTCCCCTGCATCGGCAGGCGGACTCCCAACCACTGCGCCACCAGGGAAGCCCTCATCCCCATTTTATAAAACAGGAAACTGAGGCTTAGATGAGGTAAGCAGCAGAGGGAGGGCTTGAATCAGGTTGGTACTAAAATCTGTGCTGCTATAACCACTGCAGTTGTTGCTAATGAGTTGTGTGGTCTCAAAAAGTCATGAAACGTGAGCTTTAATATCTTCATCTCCAGTGTGACACTCTGAGCACCTATGTATTTTACTGAGCACAGTGCCAGGCACTGTGCAAGGCACACAGGATACAAAAGTCCGGAAGGGAGATATGTCCCTGCCCCCATGGGGCTCCCAGTCTGTAAGTGACAGTGGAATAAACATGAAGGGCACACCCAGTGTGTCACGAGCCAGGATGAGGAAGGACACAGTGTTATAACACACCGAGCGGGTGCTGGTCTCAGAATTTGGTAGGACCTAGAATCAAGGCAAGCCTCCCAAGGGAACTTCCACCTAGACTGTGCCATTCTTCCTCGTGCATGACGCAGGAGCTCAATAAAGCCAGCTCTTGGCTTCCTGTGAGGGGAAGGGCAAGATGTGAAGCTCAACAGGACAAGAGGAGCCACACGGTACAGGGCCTTGGAAGTTATATTGAGGACTCTGCACTTGACCCCAAAGATGGTGGCAGAAAAGTGTCGTGGAACAGACACTGACAGGTTGTTAGAGAGCCCACAGAGAACAGATGAGAGGAGAAGCCAAGAAACAGATCAGGAGGCCTGTGTCGTCACGGAAACAAGAGATGATGGAGGCAGTACCCAGGAGCACTGGGATAAGGAAATGCCAGTATCTTCTGATACGCAGGGGTTCGTTCAGTTGAGAGAACCTGCTAATGGGCTGGATTTTGTTGGAGGTTGTGATGGGAAAGAAAGAGTCAAAGATGACCCTCAGGTTTCTGGCCGGGTCACACAGTGGGTGGGGAAGCCAAGCTTCAAGGCCAAGAGGCTGTGCTAAAAGGTCAACTGGTCCGAATACAAATGCTAGTGGTTGTGAGGCTAAGCATGAGTTATTTAATCTTGGATGCTTGCTTTTTACAGACTTTGAAGAAAATAACAAGCCCTCCCTCAAAGAAGACAAACATCCATCTCATCAAACAAGACCGTACATACAAAATATCCGTATCAACATCCACAAAACATCTGTATCAACATCCATGCAAGAGTCATTCTACACCTGGGTCCGAGGACTCGCATTTGACTCTCACAATGGTCCTGTGAGGTAGGTGCCATCTTTCCCCCATTTTACACACAAGCAACGGCCACGACTCCAGTAAGTGGCAGAATCAATCGACTCCAGAGCCCACAATTTATCTTTATTCTGCCTTCAAGAAAGTAAGCTCGATTTTACACATGTTGAATCTAATGATTCCAGGGTCAACCAAATTGAGACGTCCAGCAGGCAGGGGATACAAACGAAGATCTAGCACTTGGGCCGTCATCAAGGATGGAGATATAGACTTGGAATTCACCAGCATCAAGATAGGAATTACCCAGGACATAGGTATGGAATGTGAATAAAGGAGCTTAGTGCAGAGTCTGGAAGACCACACACACTGCAGTGACTGGCAGAGAAGGATGAGCCCTTAAATGAGGCTGGAGATGAGCAGTTGAAGACAGAGAGAGAGGATCCCCTTGATAAATAATGATTCCCATTTCCTCAAAATTAAGAGTTTAAAAAGAAAAAGAAAAAACAACATAAAGACGCTCAGTCCCAAATAGTCTGAGGAGAGAGTCATAATCACAAAGTCAGGGACTATATTTTAAATATGAGGTGATATCAGCTGTTGCTGGTACTGTTTAGTTTCTATTAAATATTACATATTTACTGAACATACTTTAAAATGCACCCCCCTTCCATAATCAATGATAATATTTCAAATAGCAAACCTCAATAGACTGTAAAATATAAATGTGTGTTAATATCAAGGAAAGAACATCAACTGTAATTGTATTTTAATGTGGCATCATTTTAAATAAGTGTAATTCACTATCTTACTTTACTGGAATTATCTTGGCCCCAAATTTCCTAAATGTTATAATTAAAAGGAAAACCACAAAAGGATATGTTTTACAGCTGCTTTTAGAATTTTTAAATGAAAGTTGGAAGTAACACACACTGAGTTAGGGCCAACAAAAAAGCACAGCATACAACCTATTTTTATGAGAAATGGCGTCTTTTTTTTTTTTTTTTTGCATTAAAAGACATCTATCATTTTTCGGCATAACTGCACATCTTGCCATCTATATTCCTGTCATCACTGGCAACGAAAAAAGCAAGGGGGTGGGAATTTCTCCGTGCACACCATTACACTGAAAGTGAGACTGTGATTATCAAGAAAAAGTAAGAGAAAGAAATTTTAATGAACTGAAAGCATACATTTCGAGTCCCTGTGTCATCCAAATGGTGATGAGTTTGGAACTTCTCATTTCACTTTCTAAAAGGAGGAAAGTGGCTACTGGAGTCCAGCCCACACTTGAGTGGCAGCCGTGGGGGAGGTGGCTGGGGCGTGGATGCTGATCTACAGACCAGGAGGGGGCTCCCAGCCGAAGGGGGTGAGCCAAGGGGGAGGCAGTTCCCACACGGGCATTTTCAGCAAGCACACGGACAGCTAAGGGAAGTTTCAGTAAGAACACGAGCAGCTAAAGGAAGTTTCAACAAGTATGCGAGCAGCTAAGGGAAGTTTCAGTAAGTACATGAACAGCTTAAGGGAAAAGTTCTTGGTCAATGGGGAGGCCTGGATTCTTCCTCTGCGGCTTTCAGGTTATCATCAAATCCGGAGATGACCTCGTGGGCGGGCAGCCCGTGAAGGTGCACAGGGCCCTGCACTCATGTGATACTCCACTGTGGTCACCCTGAACTTCTTAATATTTGAACAAGAGGCCCCACGTTTTCATTATGCACTGAGCCCTGCAAGCTGTACAGCTGGTTCTGATCACGTATGTGTCATTTATGAAAGAATCCCCAGCCTGTTGCCTGGGATGTTTGGACTCAGTCCACAGTCTGGTAAGGAACAGATGGAAAGGAGCTGGAAAAGACCAGAACTCAGTGTAGAGGGTTCCCCTCTCCCACATCCTTCACAAGGGATTAGCGTTTGACCTCAGTGGGTCCTGTAACGGCTGCGCCCAGAATGGCCGAGCTTCTTACCACCTTACCACCCTCAGGAACTCCCTTCCAGCCAGTCTCAAATCACCTTACAGAGAGCAAATCCCAAGGAGACCGGGGGGATCTTGGATTTGGGTGCTAGAGTTTGTGCAGGTCCTATCCAATCATCTCCCTGACCTTGAGAACCTTGACATTCTAGATATTCTTTAAAGGCTGAGCAGAAACCAGATGCTGCCCCAAGGTAGACAAAGAGAAACTCACGAAAGAAGAACCCAGCCGTTCATGCAGACTCTGCCTGGAGAGGCCTCGTAGTCATTCCTGCACGCATCAGCATTCATGCCAACTCGCATTAGAAAGCTAAGAATAGCTGCTTTGTAGAGAGAGTTGAAACTGCCACACCACCTACTCCCAGTCTCCCCCATTTTTCCCCTCAAATCAAGTTATCCTACCGTAGAGTGACTTCATACAACTGTAATTCAAGGTGCTTATATCAAGATGAGGGTCGCACCATGCAATTTGATCAAGGAAGGTGTGAAATTAAACCTCTTTTAGGTAAAAGAGTTTATAACAAAAATATCCCTAGTACTCTGGGAGTGGTTTTCTAATTAACTTTCAAATCCCTAGTCTAGAAAGTACTGGTAAAGACTTCCCAGAAGCCAGTCTTAAGCCTTTCACATTGCAAATGAAAAGTGCCCAAAGAAACAAAGATTGCTTTAAAAAAAAAAAACAGTAAAATTTGATACCACAGCATTTTAAGTGAGTTTCTCCTCAGCCTATTTCTCATAACAGTGGTATAACCTTCTCCAATAAAGCCAGCCAGGACCACCAGTAAAACCCAGGAGACCTACCTGATCGAACATAAGACCAAAGGTAGTTAGAAGTACATGGCACTCGAGAGATCATGCAATCAACTCAGCACACACCCCCGTACCCCACCCAGACACCCCTGCTCCTGCCCTCCCACTACTTTACAGGCCAGGAGACTGAGGCCTGGGGGTCGGGGCAGGGGCGGATCAGGGAGAGGCCCACGGTGACCTCCTCTTTAGAGAAGTCAAGGGCAAAATTTACCTCTTCCTGCTCCTCTTCCACTCCTACTTCAACTCTGGAATTCCATCTCACCTCCTTAACCAAACCACAGCAACGTGTACCCCAGAAACAGCCTCCCAGAGTTGAATATGATTCACCGTTCCCAGATGTACCTCTCCCCTGTGGACAGACGAGAACAGTGTGCCACAGGGAATATTCCTGCCACTTCATTCGGCCATGCCTGCCACACGTCCAACAAACCTTTAACAAGCACCTACTATGTGCAAGGCAGTGTGTTAGACATACAGAATGGATAAACTCTCTTCAGGTCTTAAGGGTGAATTGCACGTGAAATATGTATGCATATGGATCACACAGAATGTGAGGAGCCCAAGGAGAAAGTTCCATTTTATCCTTGCGGGGTGGAGGGAGGGAGAGCATTTATAGCTGCAGGCATGGGAGGAGGCCTCGCTGTCTGTCTGAGCTGGGCCTTGCTTGACAGATGGACAGAACAATGGCCACAGTGTGGGGAGTGGGAAAATCGAGCGGAACAAACACAGAAGAAGGAAAACGAAAGAGACAAGCAAGGCACTGAGCGCGAGGAATTGGAGCTAGTGGCTCACGCGTCATCAATTCATTTGATCAACAAGCCATTCACGAGCCTGGCACTGTCCCAGGCCCTGAGAGACTCAGCAAAAGGAACCAAGCCCCTGCCGTCATAAACCTTCCACTCTAGTGGGGGTGGGGGGAGAAGGACAGCTAACCAACAGGGAAAAAGCTCTGTGATACGTGCTGTGAAATAGCCTGAAGCCAGGAGGGAGGGTGGAGAGAGAGCTGAGCGAGGGCGTGACCACAAGGATGCAGCTGGTGCCGACACGGGGGAAGCCAGGCCAATGACCGGGGACAACGTGTGGCACACGGGGAGCACAGGAAGACTGGAATGGCGAGAGCAGGTGCAACCAGGGGACAGTGATGGGATGAGAGCAACTGTGGGCCAAGAAGGGGCCAAGGCCCAGACCACCCGAGACCCTACGGGTCACAGAGGATAGGCAGAGCCCTGTCCACCAGGGCTTCTGGAGGATAGAGACCCAGCTGAGCCGTGTATCCCGAGGGCCTTCTGCAAGGCACATAGTAGGTGTTCAACTAAGGACCGCTCCGGGTAGAGCTGTGAAGTCAGTGACATGAGGCTGAGAGCCAGACCCCAATTACACAGAGTCACAGAACACCTGGGCAAGGAGGCGATGACATCAGCCAGGGCAGAGTTCTCTGTGCCCTAAGAAATAACAATCGGTGGTGCTCCCAGCCTTCTCAAGATGAAAGCAATTAACTGCAGTAAAGGTAGAAAATACAGGGGAGTAAAATACAGTCAAGTCCCTCACCACGATCGTGGCACCTTGGTAAACAGCCTTCGGCCTCACAGCCGAACACACACGCACACGGATGAAAGCTGACAACAGAGTTTGTTGTGTAGCCTTTTTCTCTTAATACACACCTTGGACAAATCCCCAAATCATTAACTATCATTCCACAACACAGTTTAATACCATGCCGTTTCAGAATACAGACGCGCCATGCTTTATGGGAGCAAACTCACATGGCTGGAAATGTACATGGTAGATGATCCTGATGAAACGGTTTGGTGGCATCTACATGGGGTAGGCCATGAGGAGGTTCGTTTAGGAAAAGAGAAGCTGTGCATATTTGTGGGCAGAGAAGGGGGGTTTGAAGACGTGAAAAAGACTTGAAATGCACCACAGCTCCTCTGCCCTGGTAAGACATTCCTGAAGTGAAGAGCTCTGCGGGTCTACTTTGCACACCTGGACTCCTTTGATACCACGTGCTGAGGGACACGATGCTCACACGCTCAACCAGGCAAGGCTTGAAACATAAGCCTCACATCCACAGGGCTAAGGAAGGTCTCGGCAGCGCCTATGTACCTCCCTGGGGCTGGCCGCCCTCCCCCAGCTCTCCCCTGCCATCGCCTCTTCTAGGTCTCAAGCCTCCCTTCCTGATTTCTCTCTGACGTCTCTCTCCATTCCTCCCCTTGTTGTTTTAATGTAAGCAGCAGATATCGTCAAATAAAGAATTCTGGGGCATCTGCATTTAGCTGATAAATAATAAAGTGGGAAAGATTTATATAAGCTAATTGCAATGTAATCAATTTATGTGGGCAAAAAGAAGAAATAGTTCCAAGAGTCCTCAATGATGAAGCAAGAGTTACATGATGATATAAACATGGGATGAAGAACAGTGTTGGATGGCCTGGGGACAAGTTCCCAGGAAAACAGTAAAAGAAAACGCAAAACACAGAGCTGTATATCGAGTGAGAGCTCAATGTTGTTTTTTTTAGAATACTTTTTAGAATGCATGATTATAGTACCTGATGTACAATTAAACATATATAGTATAAAATATAAGTAAATATTACAAATATAAACCAATCATTATTTCTTGGTGGAAGGATTGTGAATGCTTATGATTACTTTATTCATTTCTGAATGTGTTACTTTTTTGTAATAAGCATTTCAGTTTATAATGAGACAAACTACCTGTTTCAAACATTTTTCTCCATCTACTGTGATCACAGCAACCGTTTTACTTCCTTTTTGCTTCTACAAATCTCTAGTTGATTTCCATTCATCTCCAGCAATGATGATGACTGACCTCAGTAGATCATAAAATTTGGGGGTTGCTTCTGGTGACTAAATATCGGAGGTCACTGATGTGGGACACGGCTGTTCACGGTTAGGGTTACGGGCTGGGATAAAAGAAGGGGGTGGAGGGTCCTCATTGCGGCACAACAATTCACACACACACACAGACACACACACACGCATTCAATCAACAACTGCTTCCCAAACACCTACTTAGAAGCAGGGGTACATTAAGAAAATCAAACCTTTTCACTAAATATACTAAAAATATTCCATTAAAAACTCAGACCAAGAGTGGGCAAATAGTTGCACCAAAACTCACAATTTCAGCGACTGTTTAAAGTGCTACCACAGAGACAGGATGCTATGTACAAAGAGCCAAGGAGATGAAATCTGGGCTGGGGTTGGTAGGGCCTCCCCGAGGAAATGACACTGAAACTGACATCTTAGAGATGATGTGGGATTCAGCCATGTGAAGAGTGGGCGGACACACGGAGGAGCAGTCCAGGAGGAGGAAATAGCACGTTTCCAGCAAAGGCCTGGAAGCAGGAACAGATACGTATGTACATCAGGAACCCCTGACTGAATCAGCAACAAGCTCTAATCAAATGAGTCAACAAATTAGAGAGCTCACGGCAGGTAATCAAGTTAATACAAGATGTTGCTTCAGAGGAAAATCATGCTGTCATGTAGGACGAAGAGGAATCTGCTACCTTCCACCCTTGCCCATAACTGCTATCCATCATTGCACTGGGCAAAGGCTCACTTCCTCAGCTGACCCATACAATTCAGCTTTAGATCATGCAATTATACAATGAAGGAAACAGAAATGCTGCCGCTGAGCAGACAACGCAAATATAAAGGAAGAGAATGAAGACAGATTGCACTTGGAATCCTACAGCCCATAGTTCTTTTTTTTTTTTTTTTTTTTTTTTAATTTATTTATTTTGGGCTGTGTTGGGTCTTCGTTTCTGCGTGACAGCTTTCTCTAGTTGTGGCAAGCAGGGGCCACTCTTCATCGCAGTGCACGGGCCTCTCACTATCGCGGCCTCTCTTGTTACGGAGCACAGGCTCCATACGCGCAGGCTCAGTAGTTGTGGCTCACGGGCCTAGTTGCTCTGTGGCATGTGGGATCTTCCTGGACCAGGGTTCGAACCCGTGTCCCCTGCATCGGCAGGCGGACTCTCAACCACTGCGCCACCAGGGAAGCCCCCTTTTTAAAAAAAAAAAAATTATTTATTTTTGGGTATGTTGGGTCTTCATTGCTGTGCGCGGACTTTCTCTGGTTGTGGCAAGCAGGGGCTACTCTTTATTGTGGTGCATGGGCTTCTCACTGCAGTGGCTTCTCTTGTTGCAGAGCATGGGGTCTAGTCGCATGGGCTTCAGTAGTTGTGACACACGGTCTCAGTAGTTGTGGCTCACGGGCTCTAGAGCGCAGGCTCCGTAGTTGTGGCGCACGGGCTTAGTTGCTCCGCAGCATGTGGGATCTTCCTGGACCAGAGCTCAAACCTCTGTCCCCTGATTTGGCAGGTGGATTTTTAACCACTGTGCCACCATGAAAGCCCCCATTCTGCTACTCTGAAAACAGGAAACAAAGGAGCTCATCATTTAAAGTGGCTCACAGTGGAGTTATATTCAAGGACAAGAAAGAAAAAGCTAAGTCAGTACAGACAGACTTCACTTTACTGCACTTCACAGATATTGCTTTTTTTTAACAAATTGAAGGTTTGTGGCAACCCTACATCGAGCAAGTCAACCAGAGCCATTTTCCCAGCAGCATTTGCTCACTTCATGTCTCTGTGTCACATTTTATTTATTTAATTTTTTTAACATCTTTATTGTTGTATAATTGCTTTACAATGGTGTGTTAGTTTCTGCTTTATTACAAAGTGAATCAGCTATACATATACAGATATCCCCAGATCCCCTCCCTCTTGCGTCTCCCTCCCACCCCTCTAGGTGGACACAAAGCACCGAGCTGATCTCCCTGTGCTATGCAGCTGCTTCCCACTAGCTATCTATTTTACATTTGGTAGTGTATGTATGTCCATGCCACTCTCTCACTTCATCCCAGCTTACCCTTCCCCCTGCCCGTGTCCTCAAGTCCGTTCTCTACTTCTGCATCTTTATTCCTGTCCTGACCTTAGGTTATCAGAACCATTTTTCTTTTTTTTTTAGATTCCACATATATGTGTTAACATACGGCATTTGTTTTTCTCTTTCTGACTTACTTCACTCTGTATGACAGACTCTAGGTCCATCCACCTCACCACAAATAACTCAATTTCATTCCTTTTTATGGCTGAGTAATATTCCATTGTATATATGTGCCACATCTTCCTTATCCATTCATCTGTCGATGGACACTTAGGTTGCTTCCGTGTCCTGGCTATTGTAAATAGTGTTGCAATGAACATTGTGGTACATGACTCTTTTTGAATTATGGTTTGCTCAGGGTGTATGCCCAGTAGTGGGATTGCTACGTCGTATGGTAGTTCTATTTTTAGTTTTTTGAGAAACCTCCATACTGTTCTCCATAGGGGCTGTATCAATTTACATTCCCACCAACAGTGCAAGAGGGTTCCCTTTTCTCCACACCCTCTCCAGCATTTATTGTTTGCAGATTTTTGATGATGGCCATTCTGTCTGTGTCATATTTTACTAATTCTCACTATCCTGAAAACTTTTCATTCTTATCATATTTGCTACAGTGATCTGTGATCACTTATCTTTGATGTTACTATTGCAAAAACATTGTGACTCTCTGAAGGCTCAGATGATGGTTAGCATTTCTTAGTAATAAAGTGTTTTTAAATTAAGGTATGTACATTGTTTTAGACATAATCCTACTGCATGCTTAACATACAGTATAATGTAATACTACAGTATAAACATAGTTTTTAAATGCACTGGGAAACCAAACACTGGGCATGGCTCTCTCTACTGTGTATCTGGCTCTACCACGGTGGTCTGGAACCGGCTTGCCACATCCCCAGGGCCTGCCTGAAACTGATGCTGCTCTCTGTTAATGGAGGAAGAAGCTCACTTCTTTCAGCTGTGTTCCCCAAAACGGTGCATCTTAACAAGCTATTTAAGGCTCTACAGCAACTGCCAAGTGGGTAAATAGTCCATGAAAAAGCGACACCACTGAGACCAAAGACTGGAGAGGAAGTCAGCCTTGCAGCAAAGCAAACTTTTGAAAGATGGAAAGGCCCAATAAAACAAACCAGCAGAGACAAACACAGTGAACAACCATAAGCTAAAACACAGCCAAATCACCAGCAAAATTATGTATATAATTTTGCTCAATAAATATTGCCAACCACTACATGTATAAAACTTTCCCACTCACTCAAGGTCAGCAAGAAAAAAGGGATAAAACAATGTATAAAGCCCCAGAAAGTGAGAGAGAAGAGAGAAAAGTGGGGCTAACAGGGCACTGTATCAGTGGGCAACGCAATCTTTCCTCCCAGGACCCATAGTGAGGACATGACCTCACCTGACGGTGCGGGTCTTACCAAGAATATCTCCAGCTATGACCAGGCTCTGTTTCTGAAGCCCCTTTTACATTGGTATGAATTAAGGGGAAGAAGTGAATTCACTTAGTTCACATGTATTACATGGCTATTAAGTTCCAGGTGCTATGCTGGGAACTGAGTGAACCGATTAGATCCTGTGCCTGTTTCCTGGAAGCTGACAGAAATCTAGAGGGAAGCTAAGCTCAGTACAGTGAAGGACGCACCTGGTTACTGATGTTTTCTTACTCTCTCCCCAGTGTGATGTATTTATCCTTTCAGTTGAAGGAAGGGAGAGAGGGAGGGAAGGAGGGAAGATATAGGGAAGGAGAGCCCAAGGAAGAAATAGGGAAGGGGTTGGAGAGAGGAAGGAAAATGAAACTACTTTCTTTTCCTACAACTGTTGTCAGCTGGTAAGAAGTCCTCACCAGTAACGTATCTTGGTGCTTTCGGCTTTCTGCATCGCAATCCCGGAACTCTTCATGCGGAATATAGTTCCTTCCGGCTTCACATTCCGAAACCCCATCCCTACTCTAAACCTGAAGGAGCAGGAAGGCTGGAGCGAACCGCACACAGCACGGAGCTCTGCACAGGACAAATGAGGTGCCTGATGCATCCTGGGTGATGATCAGGATGCCCAGGACAGGCTTCCAGAGAGAGCCACTGTTAGCAGGATTGCCGAGACTCCAGCTGCTGTGATTACAGCTTAGAGCTGCATCCAGGAGGGTGTCTTCATATCAACACAGTCTATGAATCAAGAGGATCCTTTTCCAGTTTGCAAGGAAAGGGAAACTCTCATGTGGTATTGGTGGGAGATAAATAGTGGTGATACGTACAACCATCCTATAGAACAGTTTGTGAACATCTAACAAGAGCCTTAAAACTATCAATATATACACCCTCTGGCCTGGTAATCCCATTCTACTTTTTCTCACCTGAGGAAGTAATACTCACAGATAAGCACAAAGATTTAGCCACAAATGTGTTCACCCCAACTGTTTGCCATAGTTCAAAGCTAGACAACAAAACACCTACCAACAGAAGATAAGTAAGGTATGGCATATCCATACAATGGAATCTCACATGGATGTTAAAATGATGTAGGTTAATACATATGAAGGGGAAAGATATATAAGTGCATGAAACAAGCCCAGTGTGAACCCATCCTGGTAGAAGAACGCATATAAATGTATACAAGTATAAATGTATATATGTACATATACATGCGCACACACAGAGAGAAAGAAAGAGATGGCTAGATGGTGGGACAGAGGTATAGACTAGAATATACAGAAACATGTTCACTGCCGTAGTTTCTTCCTTTTTGCTTATTTGTGATTTCTAAATTTTCCATAATGATTAACACATGAAAATTTAAAGTCAGGTTAAAAATAACCATCCCTCATCTGTCCTTATCCCCTGATTGTCGATGACTTCAGACAGTCTTCAGAGTCAGGGGCCTTGCACTGAGCCCTGAGTTGGCCCTGACGCCCATCAACCCCATCAGCGCTACATTCCATAAAGCTCCTTGGACGGCTTGCCAAAGAGAGGTTTGATTTTTGACTTTAGATATTTTTGGCCCAATCGCATTTGAAACCCAGGCATTTCTCCTCTTCAGAATTTCTTCAAATGCAGTATATCCATTTAAACAGGCTCGCCACTGGTTAGTGCTTAAAGGAGAATAATGCACAAATGAAATTTTCTCCCTTTATTTTAAAGACTGAAATGAACTTGGAACGTATATAATTTTGCTCAGAGCACCTTCAAAAAGTTGTGAAAGCTCCCGCTTTCTTCCAAGTTAGCCGCCTGTTTGCAGCCTCAGAGCAAGACAGAGGATGCCTGAGGAGTGGGCTTGGTTTCTTCTTAAAGACACTGGGCCTTGAGGAGGAATGTTTCCCCTGCAGCGAAACTGTTTCCTGGCAAAGACCCTGACTGGGTGCTTCTCAAAGCAGAGCTGACCCCCAAAGGAAGTCACCAGGCTGCTTTGCCTCCTCCAAAAATTCTCTGGCACTAAGTACCACGCATGTGTGCCTACAAATCCTGGTTTCCAGAAAGCTTACGATGTGGGCAGGCAGTGAGCTCCTAAACTACCTTAGAAACGATACATCCAACATGATGTGCCCAGTTGGGCTGATAAAATGTTCCTGGGTAGCAAAGACTTCACTTTTAAAAAGTCCAAATCTTACTATGATTCAGAGCATGGGTTTTTTTGGAGAAAAATTCTCTTTGGAGAATTACTAGGTTGCCTGTTGAAACCGACTGCTTTGAAGATAAGTTGGATCTTACTGGATACAGTAATTTGCAAACCTGATGTAATTCTTTCAGAGAGCTTTGCTCTAAGAGGAACTGAGTACTAAGTAGCATAAATTTTTAATCTGCTGCAAAAAAACATACTCAGGTCTATAGGATACCAAGGAAACCAAGAGATGTGAACGTGCAACAGTCAAGAAAGCCACAAAACGTGCATGAAATACATCTGTGTGTGTGAAACTCTCACAAGGATAAGGCCCAGCTAGTCTGGAGATGCTAAGCAGTGCATAAGGACCCATCTGAAGCACGAGGCACCTGGACACCTATGAGCAGACATACCTCCCGCACTGAGAGCATTTTGGCTGCAAACCCACATCTTGGTGAACATCTGTTAAGTGCCCAGTGCGTGTGAGATGCTGGAGATTCGAAGAGCAGCAGGGCATGGCCCCGCCCTCAGGAAGCCTAGCGGGAAAGCAGGCACCAGCATCAACTAAAGGAATTGGGGAAAAGTTATGATGATAAAGGCGAGCACCAAACACCTGCCAGAGGACGAAGAGGAAGCACTTCGCTCAAACTGGAGATGCTTCTGAGGAGACAGTTCCTACACTCCCCTTGAAAGATGAAGAGTGGGAGGGCTTTGTGGACAGTCTTACAGGTGGATTTGGCCTGGAGAGAGGTGTGAAGACGTTCTGTCCACTTAAACCGAAACCTGAAGTTCAAGGTGGCAAGTGGCAGAAGATAATGGCGGGAGACAAATGGGTGCTTATGTCGGGGCCTGGAGGGCATCCCAGAGGCACTGAGAGCCGGGCCACTTGCTGGGAAGAGGAGGGGCTCCTGCAGGAAGAAGGGGTCACCACGAAGGGCTAAGGGGGTGCGGTGAGCCCCACCCTTCGGCTCAAGGCCGGACAGGTTCCAGGGGCAGGTCCATGAGTCCCACCGTGTCGCCTCGTAGAGGAAACCAGGAATCCCATGCAGGGTCACGAGAGCCCTGATGACTCCAGAACATCAGCTGCTCCTCACGGACACACCATGTCGGTCACTTAAAGAGGAAAAGCCCTCTTCCTCATTCCCCCACGATGATGGGCAGCAAGATCCTCAGAGGGAACGTGCTCGAGGTGGGGGTGGGGACAGAAAAGGGAGCGAGCTGGGAAGGCCGAGTCCCTGGGCGGAGCCAATTCGGGGAGAAAAATGATTGTCTCCAGGGATACTGTGGGCTGTGACTTCTATTAAGTAACTGGAAAGCTGGCTGGTGCTTAAGGGAAAGGAGCAGCTGACACTAAAGAAGAGTCCCGGCCTCTTAACAAAGACGTCTTCATGAGGGTTGTTTACTCCAAAAAATATATAATAATAATATATTTATTTATTTGTCTGTTTATTTTTGGCTGCGTTGGGTCTTCGTTGCTGTGCGCTGGCTTTCTCTATTGCAGTGAGCGGGGGCTGCTCTTCGTTGCGGTGCGCGGGCTTCTCATCGCGGTGGCTGCTCTTGTTGCAGAACACGGGCTCTAGGCGCACGGGCTTCAGTAGTTGTGGCTCACGGGCTCCAGAGCGCAGGCTCAGTAGTTGTGGCGCACGGGCTTAGTTTCTCCGCGGCATGTGGGATCTTCCCGGACCAGGGCTTGAACCTGTGTCCCCTGCCTTGGCAGGTGGATTCTTAACTGCTGCACCACCGAGGAAGTCTTCATGAGGGTTTAATAAGAGAGAAACAAAGAAGAAGAGAGGAGGTTTGGGGCAGGGGAGGGGGCGGTGCTGGGGGGCAGCTAACATTTATTAAGCCAATACTTAGCGTCAGGGAATCATTAAGAAGGCCAAAAGCCAGTTCACCTAAGAGGGAGAAAGTTTTAAAAGCAGGAGAACGCTGATCCCAAACTGGTCCTAAGAGAGGTAAATACGGGGTAAGGGACCCCAAACTCTGCACTATCACCACTTGCTGAAGCCTGTGAGACCAATCACGAAGTAGGTGGATACAGACCCCCTACGGTGAGGAGCGGAGCGCTGCGTCCACGGGGCTGGGTGGAGCTGCACAGCTGCCCTCATTCAGAGTCAACCCAGAGGAGTCCAAGCGTCACGGGCAAAGACAAGGCTCCCGGCTCCCTGCTTTCCGCCAGGCTTTACCACAGTCTTCCCTGTACACTAAATCACGCTCCAAGGGAACTGAGCCCCAGCACAGGCTGGCCAAACAAGGGCCCTCATCCAGCAGCTGAGCGGATGCAGAAAGAGCAGGACTTGTCAACAGGGGACCCACGTTCACCCTGCGCCTGTGACAGGCTGCAGAGGCCCCCACGCTCCCCACGTGGTGCCTGGCAGCTGACCCTGTGCTCATGTGCAGTCACTCCCAGGAGGAAGTCTGCAGCCCGGGGTCCAGTTTCTGAAGGCTGTGCTCAGTATCCTCCCTGCCTCTCGACAAGCTGGCCCTCCTCCCGTATCTGTATTTCAGCTGGAGAGCGTGCGACACCGAACCAATTATTTAAGCCAGAAAATGGATGCTACCAGCTTTTCCTTCTTTCCCTCCCACATCCCATTGTCCATCCGGGCCTCATCACTTCCTGCCCTGGGCACCTGTGCAGCCCCCCTCTGCCTCTAGCTTCCTTCCACTGCTGCCTCAGTTCAGGCCTCACCTCCACGTCCTTCTCACAGCTCCCTCAGCGCCCTCACTGTTCCCTCTCAGGGCAAATATGATCTCATCTCTCCTTGGCTAGAAACACCTCCTGAAGCCCTACCGCATGGACTGGGCTTTGAGATACAGGCAAACGAGCTGGTTGAACTGAACTTGGCAGGGCTTGAGGGAGGTCATCAGGAAATGGATCCTTGTCAGACTGACACTCATCAGTTATTTACTAAACTTACTGGGGGAGCTGAATTTCAGATTTCCATCTTTCTATATTTCCAAACACTATTTTCCAGATTGGAAATTCTTAAGAAAATGGAAAGAAAACAAAAAGTGAAGAAAAACCACAGTGAGGTAACATGTCACACCCATTAGGGCAGCCACTATCAAAAACGAAACAAAACAAAAAGCTAACAAGAAAAAAAACAGAAAATAACACATATTGGTGAGGATGTGGAGGAACTGGAACCCTTGTGCACTGTTAGTAGGAATGTAACATGGTGGCACCTAAGATAGAAAACAGTGTGTCCGTTTCTCAAAAAAATTCAAAACATAATTACCATAGATCCAACAATCCCACTTCTGGGTATATACCCAAAAGAACTGAAAGCAAGGGCTCAAAACAGGTATTTGTGCACCCGTGTTCTGAGCAGCATTAATTCACAATTGCCAAAAGGTGGAAGCAGCCCAAGTGTCCATCTACCGATGAATGGATACATAAGATGTGATATATACATGCAATGGAGTATTATGCAACTTTAAAAAGGAAGAAACTCTGATACTTGCTACAACATGGATGAACCCTGAAGGCATTATGCTAAGTGAAAAAAGCCAGTCACAAAAAGATACATAATGTATGAAGCCACTTATATGAGGTACCTGGAGTAGTCAAATTCAGAAACAGAAAATAGAATGGCGGTTGCCGGGAGTGAGGGGGAGGGGGGTTGGCATGTTACTGCTTAATGGGTGCAGAGTTTCAGTTTTATAGGAAAAACGTTCTGGAGGTTAGCTGCAACGATGTGAACGCACTTAACACTACTGTAGGCCTAAAAATGGTTAAGGTGGCAAATTTCATGTTAAGTGTATCTTAGCACAATTGTAAAAAAAAGAGTGAAGAAATGAGTTAGCAAATGCTTATGAGTATAGAGAAAATAATTCTCTGTTGTATTTTGGGCCATACATTTTATTCATAATCATAAATTCTAAACACACTAACCAGAACTTATAAAAACGTTACATGTCCACAGGTGCTGTGAATGTGCCAGCAGAACCTGAGCTGCCATCTCTCCTGGTCCATCCTCCCAAACCCCAAAGTGCATTTCCTCAAAGAATAGACATCTGTTTATCAAAGCAAACTACTCACACCCAGGCTTGGCTTTCAGGGCGCCCCCCAGTCAGGCCCCAACCTGCGGAATCCTCTTATCTCTTCCTAAGCTCAGCATGACTCTGGCCAGCACTCACCTTGTTTGCTCATAAAATGTTCCTTCCCAGAACATCTCTCCAGGGGGAAAACCTCTTCCTGCAAACATCTCAGGGCCCAGCACAGAATCCAGTTTTTTTTGGTGAATCTTGAACAGAATTCTCAAGTAGAACAGAAGGGAGTGATTTGGGGTTCCTACCTGGCAGGCATCCAGGGCTAAATATCTGGTTAGTGTTCTATCTGCTTTGTTCTCCGAGATAAGACATCTTTATAGACGTCTAACATCTTCATATCCTCAACTACGGAGAAGAAAGTGCTAGACCAGGGACTTAGGAGGGTTACTACTTAAGGCTCCTCACAGCCCTGCTATACCCTCCACACCGCCCTCCTCCTGCCATGGGCCCCAGCTATTTACTACAGGCTGCGCACTGCTATGGCAATGAGGGTACACAGGAGAGGGGGAGAACTGGGGAGATGTTACAAAGGGGACAATGCCTGGTCTCCATAAGCGTTGAAGACAAGTGTTGCTGGCCGGAGGTGACCTCAACGTCAAGAAAGATTCTTTCTGAAAGTCTCTGGTTTTCTGCATCACCCAACACATTACAAGGCATGGACACCAGAAGAGAATCCCTTCCAAGCACATCAATTTGCACCATTCCCTTCCCATTGGCCCTCCCAGGTCACAGGCTACTAATCCCAAATCATATAACTTCCATGACTTCACGCTAAGTGGGTTCACACCCATGTGTCCATTTTCTTAGGCAGAGGAACAGGGCACCTGACACTTACAGTCTCCCCCTGCCCTCAATAAATATGCGCTGCCCTATTGAAGCATCTCAGCCCTACGGTTCCATCTTGAGAAACTAACACACTGTGTGCAGGCGGCTTATTAGATTTAAGTAACAACTATTCAGCTAGTGTCCAAGCAATGAACATACGTCTTTCAACATTCTTCCCGTTTATCGCGTGGTGCTTAATTTAGGCCAAGGACAGTTACACCTGTAACTATAAAACTGTAAAACTGTAAAAACAGCCCAGCTTAGCTTTAATCCCGCTTTGTTTTGCCGAGTTGCTGGAGCACAGAACTTTACAAGGTGTCTGCTTCCCATAAATCAGAGGCAGCAACTTCTCTCCAATTATGTTTTAATTCATGGGTAATCATTCTCTATAGCAGGTGGCAGGTTGGGGGCGGGGCCTGGAATCGGGGGAATAAAGGTACGATGAAGTATTAAGTCATTTGAATTTGTACAAAATGAGTATGGCAAGGGTGGCGGATACGAAATGTGTCTGCTAACTGAAGCCGGATGAACAGGATGCATCACGGCAGCATCCAACCCATGCAGCACCATCTCTTCCGCCGACCGCAGCGTGTTTCTCATTGAATTCTCTGACTACCTTGGCCTAAGTCTTCACTTCGTCATGAGGCCCTCTCCCCACCTTTTGCCTGAGGATCCCGAACATGAACTCGAGGTTGTTCAACCAACTGCAGTGTCATTTGGAAACTGACTCGTGCACGGAAACACATTCCTCTGCATGATGTGCCATTCCCCACCATTTAGAACACCCATGCCCACAGGAACTAGTGAAAAACGCTTTCCCCCCAAAGGACGCATGTGTCTTACTAAAATTTCATCCTTAATCTGTCTGCTAAACATTCGTCAAGCGTGTTATGTGAATGACATTCTAGAATACAGAAATAAGTAAGATAAGCCTCTGACCTCGAAAAACTTCCAACCTAATAGGAAAGATACACAGACTGAAGCCTCAGCCCACCGCCAGCCCAGGCTGCTCATCCCTGCCTCCCGCACCTCAGGAGCAGGTGCATCACCTGCCCAACTGTTTAAACCCGGAGCCTGGGAACCGCCCTTCGTTCCACGATGCTCCATCACTATGGTGACCACCCAGACCCAAGCCACTGGTACCTCCCACCGGGACTAAGGAAGTAGCTTCCTAACTGGTCTCTCACTTCCATGCTACATTCTCCAGATGATACACGTCCTAATATTTGTAGTAAATTTTTCTTTACGTTCCTCTACTGCTTAAACACATCAAATGATTAGAAAACAGTCAAACTCCTTCCAGGGGCCTCCAAGGACCCACATCAGCTGCCCCCCGCCGCCAGCCCTTCCTCCCCTCATCCTGTGTCATCATTATAACTAAGTTAAAGGATGTCCATACACAGCAAGGGCTGGAAAGGAACCTGGAAAATGACTACGGCTGATGTGATAAGGAGGCCTGACTGCAGAAGTGTTGTTTTTTTTGTTTGGTTGGGGTTTTTTTGCGGTACGCGGGCCTCTCACTGTTGTGGCCTCTCCGGTTGCGGAGCACAGGCTCCGGACGCACAGGCCCAGCGGCCACGGCTCACGGGCCCAGCCGCTCCGCGGCATGTGGGATCCTCCCGGACCGGGGCACGAACCTGTGTCCCCTGCATCGGCAGGCGGACTCTCGACCACTGTGCCACCAGGGAAGCCCAGAAGTTTTATTTTACTTAACTGACTTCTTTTTTTAACTAATGACTCTAATGGGGTCGACACAACAAACACCACAACAGTGACAACCCCAGGGGAGGCAACGCCGCAGTCCACTCACCCTGGGTTGTACAGCATGACGGCAGAGAGGTTCTCGCAGGACTTGGACAGGTCGGTCATGGACAAGCTGAGGGAGGACAGAAGGCCACTCTAAGAGCAGACACAGGGCAGAGCGGTTACCTCGTCAGCAAGAGAAGGCCGTTCTCTGTGCTCCCCACGCTCCACTGGGGAGAGGCAATGAGGGGCTCACGCCCCCCATCAGCCTGCACACATGCACGCCAGGGGTCAGGCCAGGGATCCGTCTGGAACCCAAGCCCCACGCTGAGGCCAGCAGGGCCCCAGTGCGCTCGGATGGGAACTGCACAGGCCTGGGGATCTCCCTGACCCGGCTGCTGCGTTCAAGTGGAGGGAAGGGGTGACGGCATGTGTGTCAACCCTGTCCCCTGGCAGAAGCAGCGCTCACACTTGCTGAGTGACAAAGAGGGAGAGGGAGAGGTGAAGGGAGACCAAAAGAGCGACAGCCTAACCTGTCTGCTTCCATGGAAAGTTACCAGCAAACCTGTTTCCTTCCCTCTCTTCCCTGCAACTCTGTCCTGAAAAGGGCCCTCCAGGGAGACTCTGGGCTGGAACAGACAAGAGGCTTCACAGGCTGGAACTGGCAGCCCTGGAGAAGGCTGGGGTTTGCGGCTTTCTCGTTATTCCGCATTTAAGGCACTGGCAACTCTGGGCAGCCCCAGCAAAAGCAGGTTGAGATGCGGGGCTGCATAACTCAGGGTGAAGGGCCACACGTCCGGGTCAGCGGTCAGGGCTGCGGCCCTGGCTCCCTGCTTGCTGGCCACGGGACAGGCCAGCCTCAGTTTCTCATCTCGATCATCTGTGATGTGGGTGTAATAACAGCCTCTGTGCACATAAACTGGTACATGTGGAGGTTCTGCACAGTGCCTGGCTCACAGAAAACTCAGCTGTGACTTCATTCTCTTCCTCAGTCTAAGGTCAACATGGTGTCCTAGACAGATTCCTCTCCCTTCCATTTCTTCCTGTCTCTTTCTGGTCCTCTGCCCACCTCCCCTCATCCAGCATTTCAAGCGCCCTCTGGTTATCCTCGTCCAAGCTGAAGCCTCTTCCAATTGTCCTAGGTTCACCCCCTTTCTGCTTCACACCCTAATCAAAAATCCAATTTACTGTGAATGAAAATAAAAACCGAGCCAACTTTGGGATGAAAGTGATTCTGATATGGGGTTAACTCTTAAAACACATGCTCTTGAGTGGAAGGCACTCTCCACTTAATGTGAAATGATGCCCACCTCCTTTCGGGGGATGCAGGGCTCAACAGGAGGGTCGAGAAGCAGTGTCTCTCCTCCTGCTCTGGATCTGACTTGCTAGCCTATTTCACCAGGGAGCCATCCGCTGGGAAACAAACCCTCTAGAATCAATCCAGGCTCTGGGTTGGTTCATGCTTCAGAAAGTTAAACTGCTGGAACCAGAGTGGAGACACCCTCTTCCCCCACCCCAGCCCCTCCCAGAGCACAGTTGGCTACAGGAGATTCCATGCTGCTCACCTTCCTCTTCTCCCTGAGCCTGGCGGCCTCCTTCGGATGGTTAAAGCGAAACATATTGGTTCTTCCCAAGAGTATCACGGCACCTAAGAACACACAGAAACAGCAATGAGCTTACAGTGAGCAACCTGGTTAGCTGGTGACATTCTAACATGGAATCCTGCAGCTGAGATGTGATTTCCAGTGTACTACACAACAAGAGAGTAAGGGTGAGGCTTTCGTCGCAAAAGTCTGCTCACATAAGCCAATTCTAAACCTTCAAATGCTTTTATTTTTAGAGCCGAGTGTCACAATACTCATGTTACCCAGGGCAGAAGTGAGGGATCTAAGCATTACAATATCATAAGAGATTTAAAACTCAGAATACAGATAATTAGACTTTTGATTGTTGAAAAGAAAAACAAATCAGTTAACCAAAGAGATGTGAGGATATCAAGCAAAGCATATGGTCACCGATTTAGGAAATGGTTATTAATGCTGATAAAAGTAGAAACCTCAAAGGACAGTGCTTTCAAATGAAAACATGGTGAAACTGCCAGAGTAACAGGTTTTTAGTAATAGGTCATTAATACTAAAAACTCCCTCAGAATTCGATAGGAAAGAAAATGTGCATATGCAGTGACCATTTCCATGCAAAAACACTGCTTCTTGTGAAAACCCTGTTTAGATGGCTACATTGGACACACAAGAACAGCTCCTTTGGACTGATTAGGGTCCTGCTTGTTCAGAAGATGATTGTACAAGGGGCAGAAGAATTCAGTGTAAATGCCCAAAGGTAACAAAATCATTAGGTGGGGAGGCAAATTTCAGCTTGATTAA